>NW_020257813.1:0-6917 GCF_003255815.1 Theropithecus gelada
CAACCCAAATGTCCATCAGTGACAGATTGGATTAAGAAAATGTGGCACATATACACCATGGAATACAATGCAGCCATAAAAAAGGATGAATTTGTGTCCTTTGTAGGGACATGGATGCAGCTGGAAACCATCATTCTCAGCAAACTATCGCAAGAACAGAAAACCAAACACCGCATGTTCTCACTCATAGGTGGGAACTGAACAATGAGATCACTTGGACTCGGGAAGGGGAACATCACACACCGGGGCCTATCATGGGGAGGGGGTGGGGGGAGGGATTGCATTGGGAGTTATACCTGATGTAAATGACGAGTTGATGGGTGCTGACGAGTTCATGGGTGCAGCACACCAACATGACACAAGTATACATATGTAACAAACCTGCACATTATGCACATGTACCCTAGAACTTAAAGTATAATAATAATAATAATAATAATAATAATAATAATAAAGGAAAGAAATGTTGCACACTGAGAGGCTTCAGCTATCAGTCCTATTCAGAGAATGCCTTATCTGAAGAAAGCCCAAGGTCAAGCTACTTTCTGAGGCAACCTGCGTCTAATGAACGTCAATGCAGACATATGAACAGCCTATCTATCTCCTTTTCCCAAACTTACAATCCTGAAGGGCCATATCACATCCATAATTTTCCCTGCAGGCAGCTGAAAGCTTTACTTGAACTGCATTTAAGTTTAACTTCTCCATACATGTAATCCTGCTTTCTTCCCCTCCCTTCTATGGGAGTTGATACCCCAAACACTCCCTAATAAAGATCCTGTAACTGAATCTTAATTTCAAAGTCTGCTTCCCAGAAAACCCAACCTAAGAAAGATGTTTCTTTAGTAACCAAAGGGAAATACTAATCTTACAGATTGACATGGCTCTACAGTTTTGAGACAGAGAGCTAACTAGACAATTGAATTATAAGTTATCAGCATATACCACTTAAACTCATTAGATCTGTTGAAATAATCGTTGGAGTGAATGGAAATAGGAAAAGAAGAGGTTAAAGTTGAAAGAAGGGTGTTTCAACTTTTAAAAGTCAGGGAAGTTAAGGGGAAGAAGTATCAAAGAAAACAAAAATAGAGTAGCCTGGGAGTATAGAAAAAGTCCCAGGAGATTGGGGTACACTGTAGGTCAACAAATTAAATTTTTAAATAAAGAAGAAACTATCAATTCTGTCACATCTTGATGATGGGTTGAGTAAGATGAGAATTAATTTGTCAATGGAATGGGCATTGAAAACGCCAAAAAAAAAAAAAAAAAAAAAAGGCCATTTAAGTAGATTAATGTGACTGAAATCCTGGTTACAATGGAGTCAAGAGATAATCCTGGAAAGGAGAATAACCACAACTTTCTTCAGACCAGTATAAACTATATATTTGAGAAGTTTCCACAGTGAAGGGAAGCACAGAAGTGGATAGATTGCTAGAAGGTTTACGGGACCAAGATAAATTTTGTTGTTGTTGCTTTGTGTTCAATTGCAAGATATAATGGCAGTTTTGCATGTTGATGGAAATGATCAGGTAGGGCAAGGGATGCTTATGACATAAGAAGGAAATAGGGAAATTATGAAGCAACATCCTTCAGAGTGGAATCAGTAGAATACACTCAGATCATAGTCAGAGTAAAGAGCCTACAATGAGAAGGTGTGTGTTTTGGATTTGCATTAGGCCTTGCCAATTACATTTCCAGTTCTAAGTGCTAGTGAGGTCCAATAAACAGTGTCATTCTGCAAAGTGATTATGGATCATGATGAGACATTAAATATTGAGTTGTGTTTAGAAATTTTTAAAGTGATTTGACAGTAATTTTATATATGTTGAATCTAATAGTTAAAAATGGCTTTCATTTTACATCTTTTGTATTTCATTTTTCTAGTAATTCATTTAAATGCACCCTTCATAATAGAGACTTTAAGAAGCACTGCTCTAGCGTGCAAGTGAAGGAAATGGTTTAGACAGACATGAGGAGTGCTAATTTTTAATTACCGAAGTACAAGTATCACAGGATTGTTAGGGTGTTGCTTCGCCAGCTGGAAACTTCTGTGGCTAATAGCACCTTCTACCTGAGGATGGCCTGTACCTGCTGGGCTTGTTCTACCTACTCAGCCTGACAAGCTGTGCTCAGTTTGTGCTACTGGCCCAGATCCCACATCTGCCAAGTGTGAGCCAAACGCAGAGTGGCAAAGGTGCCTGCATCTGGATGAGGGGAATACGGTGGCTTGTGGAAGTTTGGAGATGCCAGGAACTACAGAACCCTAAGGAGGATGTCACAGCCCCGGTTTGGGGAGCCCTTAGATCTGGGTTCCCTAAAGGGCCATAGCTCTTCTCTCTTTCTTGTTGTCTGCATTGTGACATGGGGGAGGGGGTGCATGTTTCAGTCCTGTTTGTCTTACAGCTCTTCTTTCAGTCCTGCCCAATAAGCAGGTCCTGAGTTTTTGTCTGACATCTAGAAGAATGAGGAACATAGACAACTGGAGAGTGAGCAAGGCACAGAGGAGTTTAACTGAGTGGCACAACAGTTCTCAGGAGACCCAAAGTGGGTAGCTCCTTTCCTCAGACAGGCAGTCCCAGGTCCAGCTGTCAGTGGAGAGGAGACCCACAGTGTGTGGCTCCTTTCTGCAGGCAAGTTGTCATGTCATCTGCTGGAGTCTGGCTGAGTCTGGAGGTTTTAATGGGCCTCGGAGGGGAGGAAGTGCATGCTGATTGGTCCATGGGCAGCCAGGGGCAAGACCAAAATAAGCACCCTAAGTTCTCATTCTGATCTGCCAAACTTACAGCTGGGCCCCCAGGCTATTACTATATCATTTTTCATAGAACTAGAAAATACTATTCCAAACTTAAGTGGAAGTGAAAAAGAGTTCAAATAGTCAAAGCAATCTTAAGCCAAAGAACAAAGCTGAAGTCATCACATTACCTGTATTCAAATTATACTGCAAGTCTACGGTAACCAAAACAGCATGCTACTGGTAGAAAAACAAACCCATATACTAATGGAATATATTGGAGAACACATAGAAAAGCCACATATCTACAGCCATCTGACCATTGACACAGTACACAAAAATAGCCAATGATGAAAAACTCCCTATTAAATAAATTAAAACACCTGGCTAGCCATACATAGAAGAATGAAACTGGATTCCTACTTTTCATCGTATTAAAAAAAGTTAACCTGGCCGGGAGTGGTGGCTCATGCCTTAATCCCAGCCCTTTGGGAGGCCGAGGCAGGCAGATCATGAGGTCAGGAGATCAAGACCATCCTGGCTAACATGGTGAAACCCCGTCTCTACTAAAAATATAAAAAATTAGCCGGGTGTGGTGGCAAGTGCCTGTAGTCTCAGCTACTAGGGAGTCTGAGGCAGGAGAATGGCGTGAAGCTGGGAGGCGGAGCTTGCAGTGAGCTGAGAGTGCACCACTGCACTCCAGCCTGGGTGACAGAGCGAGACTCTGTGTCAAAAATAGTAAATAAATAAAAATAAAAAAATTAATTAACCCAAGATGCATTAAATACTTAAACTAAAACCTAAAACTATAAGTCCTAGAAGAAAACCTAGTTAAGTTTTATTTTTTTCTTTTGTCAAAATGATGAATTAGAGGCTTTGGTGTGCCTCAGTCACTTGAAAATAGCAAAATAAACCATAAAAATGAGCTCTGTGAACTTTAATTTAAGAAGAAAAATGTGAATCCAATGGAATTATGAAGAATACCCCAGATCCTGGAGAGGTGAACACCAGCAAACAGCTCCCATGATGGTATCCAGTTGATAAAAAGAAAGAAAGAATAAAGAAAATATCCCACCTGCATGAAAAAGTTACAGAAAGTAAAAGTGCCAGTGTCTCCAGATAAGAAAACATCAGTGCAAGAATTTTGGCATCATGAAAATCTGAACATAGTGATACCACTAAAGGATTCTGCTAGCTTTTAAGCAATGGTCTCTAACCAAAAGGGAAACTCAGAAATGACAGACAAATAATATAAAACATGGATTGCAAAGAAATTCAATAAGATCCAAAACAAACTTGAAAATGGACACACAAAAATATTCTAAAGCAATTCAGGAATAAAAGGAAACGATAAAAGTCTTAAAAAGTAATCAATCACAGCTTCTGGAATTGAAAAACTCTCGAGGAATTTTAAAATATAATCAAAAGCTTTATTAATAGACTTGCTCTACCAGATAAAAGAATTTAAGAGCTTGAAGATAAGTCTCCTGAAGTAACCCAGACAGACAAAAATAAAGAAAAAAGAATTTAAAAAAACGTACAGTGTCTTGGCCGGGTGCAGTGGCTCAGGCCTGTAATCCCAGCACTTTGGGAGGTCGAGGCGGGCGGATCAAGACCATCCTGGCTAACACGGTGAAACCCCATCTCTACTAAAAACACAAAAAATGATCTGGGTGTGGTGGCAGGAGCCTCTAGTCCCAGCTACTTGGGAGGCTGAGGCAGGAGAAAGGCGTGAACCTGGGTGGTGGAGCTTTCAGTGAGCTGAGATCACATCACTGCACTCCAGCCTGGGCAACTGAGCAAGACTATCTCAAAAAAAAAAAAAAAAGAAAAAAAGAAAAGAAAAAAAGAAAAAAAAAAACCACAATGTCTTCAAGAAATATGGGATTATGTAAAACAACTAAACCTATTAATTACTGGCATTTCTGAGAAAGAAATAGAAAAAGAAAACAACCTGGAAATTACATTTGAGGGAAAAATTCAAGAAAATTTCCCTGATCTTGTCAGAAAGGTAGACATCCAGAAACAAGAAATCAAGAGAACATCTGTGAGATACTATATAAAATGACATCACAAGGGTATACAGCCACGTGACTGTCCAAGGTCAATACTAAAGAAAATTTCTTTTTTTTTTTTTTTAGCAATATGATCAAAATAGCAAATTTCATTCTGTTTTCATTAATATTATTATTATTATTATACTTTAAGTTATGGGATACATGTGCAGAACATGCTGGTTTGTTATATAGGTATACACGTGCTATGGTGGTTTGCTGCACCCATCAACCAACCATCTACATTAGGTATTTCTCCTAATACTATCCCTCCCCTAGCCTTCCACCCCCTGACAGGCCCTGGTGTGTGATGTTCCCCTCCCTGTGTCCATATGTTCTCATTATTCAACTCATACTTAAAGGCAGCTAGAGAAAAAGGAAAGATTACCTACAAAGGTAACCCCATCAGTCTGAAGCAGACTTCTGATCAGAAGACTTACAAGCCAGGGGAGCCTGGGGACCTATTTTCAGCATGCTTAAAGAAAGCAAATTCCAACCAAGAATTTCATATTCCAACCAAGAATTTCATATTCCATCAAATTAAGCTTCTTAAGCAAATGAGAAATAAAATCTTCTCCTGACAAGCATGTACTAAGAAAATGTGTTACCACTAGAAAGCCTCACAAGAGATCCTAAAGTAGTTCTAAACATGGGAACAAAGAGCCATATCTGCTACCACAAAAACATACTTGGGCGGAGCAAGATGGCCGAATAGAAACAGCTCCAGTCTCCAGCTCCCAGCACGATCGTCACAGAAGACAAGTGATTTCTGCATTATCAGCTGAGGTACTGGGTTCATCTCACTGGGGAGTGCCAGACAATCAGTGCTGGTCAGCTGTTGCAGCCCGACCAGCGAAGAGCTGAAGCAGGGTGAGGCATCTCCTCACCTGGGAAGCGCAAGGGGGAAGGGAATCCCTTTTCCTAGCCAGGGGAACTGAGACACACAACACCTGGAAAATCGGGTAACTCCCACCCCAATACTGTACTTTAAGCAAATGGGCACACCAGGATATTATATCCCACACCTGGCCGGGAGGGTCCCACGTCCACGGATCCTTCCTCATTGCTAGCACAGCAGTCTGCGATCTAACTGCAAGGCAGCAGCGAGGCTAGGGGAGGGGCGCCCGCCATTGCTGAGGCTTAAGTAGGTAAACAAAGCCCTGGGAAGATCCAACTGGGTGGAGCTCACAGCAGTTCAAGGAGACCTGCCAGTCTCTGTAGACTCCACCTCTGGGGACAGGGCACAGCTAAACAACAACAACAACAACAAAAAGCAGCAGAAACCTCTGCAGTCGCAAGCGACTCTGTCTGACAGCTTTGAAGACAGCGGTGGATCTCCCAATACGGAGGTTGAGATCTGAGAACGGACAGACTGCCTGCTCAAGTGGGTCCTTGACCCCTGAGTAGCCTAACTGGGAGACATCCTCCACTAGGGGCAGACCGACACCCCACACCTCACACGGTGGAGTATACCCCTGAGAGGAAGCTTCCAAAGCAAGAATCAGACAGGTACACTCGCTGTTCAGCAGTATCCTATCTTCTGCAGCCTCTGCTGCTGACACCCAGGCAAACAAGGTCTGGAGTGGACCTCAAGCCATCTCCAACAGACCTACAGCTGAGGGTCCTGACTGTTAGAAGGAAAACTAACAAACAGGAAGGACACCCACACCAAAACCCCATCAGTACGTCACCATCATCAAAGACCAGAGGCAGATAAAACCACAAAGATGGGGAAAAAGCAGGGCAGAAAAGCTGGAAATTCAAAAAATAAGAGCGCATCTCCCCCTCCAAAGGAACGCAGCTTATCGCCAGCAACAGATCAAAGCTGGACAGAGAGTGACTTTGATGAGATGAGAGAAGAAGGCTTGAGTCCATCAAACTTCTCAGAGCTACAGGAGGAATTACGTACCCAGCGCAAAGAAACTAAAAATCTTGAAAAAAGAGTGGAGGAATTGATAACCAGAATAATTAATGCAGAGAAGGCCATAAACAAACGGGCAGAGATGAAAACCATGACACGAGAAATATGTGACAAATGCACAAGCTTCAGTAACCAACTTGATCAATTGGAAGAAAGAGTATCAGCGATTGAGGATCAAATGAATGAAATGAAGCGAGAAGAGAAATCTAAA
>NW_020257814.1:0-22375 GCF_003255815.1 Theropithecus gelada
GACACAGCAATACACTGTCTCCAAAAAAAAAAAAAAAAGCGGGGGGGCAAAGGCCCGCAGCTAACTTCCCTAGAAGCTGCAGTGCCACACAAAGGAAAGAATGCAGGCCCGGAGTTGGAGCTGGACTTCAGTCGTGTTTTTGCTGTTTATTGGCTATATGACTTGATTTCCGTATGAGTAAAATGGGTACAATAAGGATGGATGGAAAAATGACAGAATGTTCAGAAAGTACCTGTTATAATGCATGTGCTGTTACAGGGAGCCGGACGCTATTTGTTTTCTCCTCCATTAAAAAATCATGCCACAAAACATAAACGTCACAATGTCATACACCAAAACTTCCCAAGGTTGAAAATACTGAAGCACTCATGATTTGTGCATGTGTGTGTGTAAGTTGCTTACCATTACACAGAGGCCTCCAGAGTCCTTCAGAGCTGGTCAAGAAACTGGGTGACATGGTCCAGAGGGAACTGCCACTGAGGACAAGCCTTTTTAAAAAACCACCCTAAATCCAAATCAGTATGTTAAACAAGAGGTAAACAGGGTTAAGCCAGGAGTGGTGCTGGAAATTCTTTTAATTCGTTAAATGCTCCACTTAGATGCAACTAATGGAAAGCAGGAAATGTTGCAACATGAACACGAAGACAGAGACGGTCCTGCTCTTGCCTGGTACGGCCACTTGAGCCCAGTGCAGAGAGACGTTCTGAAGAGCCTGGCGGCCTTTCTGCTGAGCTCCTGTCTGTCCTGGGGCAGGGATGAAGGCCAGCTGTCCTAGGAGCAGGTCTAGGTGGCCTGAGCAGTGTGACCCCTGGGATGAGGGGGTGAATATGGCAACCCAGGGCCCGTGTCTGAGGACTGGTAATAGGGAGCACAGCTCCTGGAGGCTGAGGTCAAGCCGCTGTGAGGGTGGATGGAAAGAATCCAGACCTCGATGAGGAGAGTGGTCCAGGCCAGGCTGCACCCCGACTCATGGTCACCTTGTCGCTCTGCTGTTTCTTCCTCTGTAACAGGAAGGCTCGGATTAGGTGGACTTCAAGAATGCTCTGGATAAAGATTCTGTGGGGTTTCCATAGCCCCCAACTTTCCCAGTGACCAAGTTTTGTAGAGAGAATCAGCGGTTGTCTGTGTCCCTGCCAGTGGCCTCTGCCCTCATTTTTGCAGGGGAGTCCGGACCTGTTTTACTTTAGCCTCATCCGACAGGGCAACAGCAGGTTCATCTCATCAGTTAGAACATGCTGTGTCCTGAACTCTCCTGTGAGTGTGATGTGGGCAGGCGGGGTGGTCACAAAAGTAATTTTGGTGCAAAAGTAATTGCAGTTTTTGCCATCAAAAGTAATGGCAAAAGTCTGAATTAGGTAAGTGCATCAACCTAATACCTTTTTTGAAGATGAAAAACTGAGGCTTGGAGTTTTTCCAATGATACATGCTTTGCGTTTAATGAGTTCTCAGTAACAGTTGACCTTCTAACTGAAAGAAATGGAACTCTGTAGGTGAACAGACAAAAATCACGTCTTCGTGGAGTGTATTGGAGGAGGTGAAGAAAGGCCACCGTGAATGATCATGCCTGCTAGGCTGCTGTAGGCAGCTGCAGTCACAGCTTTAGGTTGGCATTCTCTGGAGAGCAACTTGATATGTGTATCAAGAGCCTTAACCCTTTGACTTGGTAATTCCAGTTCTGAATCTACCATAGCAAATAATGGAACTTCTGACAGATTTCACAGAAAGCTCACTGCGGTAGCATTATTTTCTAGGGTACATCAGCGGGTCCCGTCAGCAGGACCCTCTGCCCTGAATCCTGAGAAGTCTGAAAGGACCAAGCTCCCCAGTGCCCTGGTCTTTGCCTGCAACCCTGGGGAGAAGGGGACTCACAGTGACACCAGACAGACCCTGGACCCCGGGGGAGGGAGCTCTAGGGCCTCAGTGGCCTTGCTGCCTCGACTACCCTCAGCAATAGACAAATTTCAGGAAGAGAATGTTTTCACTCATGAGATGAATCTGCTGCTGCCCTGTCAGATGAGGGCTAAAATAGAAATAAGTGTGATAAGAAAAGGAAAGTTATATTTCTCACTTTCCTAAGCTGTAGGCTGCAATTCACATTGCTACACTTGAGAGATGTTACACGGAAAAAGAAAAGCCTGAGAACTTAATGTGATATGAGTTCAATGTGTAAACAACATACACATACATACTTAGAACAAAGACTGGAAGAAAACTCATTTTTTCATTCGACATATATTCGTTCCACATGTACCAGAATGTTGCCTGCAATTATCACTGGTGGCAGGATTATGTGAGACTTATTGTTATCTTTTCTTATCTTTATCTTTTTAATATTTTCTAAACTGAAGATACATTACGTAATTACAAAAAAACAAATCATTTAAACATTTTAGTAATGTTAGTCTTTTCTCAGCTATGTGTGGTTGATTTCTTAAACTCATATAAAATGTGTTTTATGTGAGACAGAAGGTATCTTATTTTTCTCAAATATTGTCAAGTAGAAAACTTACATAAAGCAAGACCAAATGCCAGAGGTTTCAAACTTCCAATCGCATTTGTAGTAAGTATTGGGGCTAATGGCTGCTGAAAGTGATAATTACATTATTTCAAATACGCTGTTATTCCTTTGTTAACATAGTTCATTACAGCCTGAAAGTTGGTATCCCTCCAAAATTCGTATTTCAAATTCAAATTTCGTAAACCCGAAAGTTATGGTATGAAGAGGTGAAGCTTCTGGAAGGTAATTAGGTCATAGGGCTCTGCCCTGCAGATTAGTTTAACTCCCTTTAAAAAGGGCTTGAGGAAGTGAGTTTACTCTTCCATTTCTTCTGCCATGCGAGGACACAGTGAGAAGGTAGGTGCTGTATTGGAAGGAGAGAGCAGCCCTCAGTAAACACCAACCTGCGAGCACCTTGACGTTAGACTTCCAGCCTCCAGAACTGTGGGAAATAAATTTCTCTTCCTCATAAATTACCCAGTCTGAGGCATTCTCGTTATAGCAGCCCAAACAGACTAAGACATGGATCAGTAATGGCTGATTTTTTCTAGCAGCGGTGCTTCAGCTGAAAAAGGAACTTACTTCAGTCACTTGAGTTTGAATCACAGTGTTTTCATTTACAACCATGAGATCTGCCACCTCATCTCATTTTTATCAATCAGGCTTAGTTTGCTCACTGGTCACATAAGAAAAAAATAACAATGTAAATTACTAGGCAAATTCTTGTTTTCTCTACCTCTTCTATTCAAAATCTCCACTAAGATTATATTATACATATGCTTCTATAATATATCCATAAGGTCCAGGAAAATGTGGACACTTTATAGGTTGTAAATATTTACATTATTATTATTTGTGCTTATTGAGTGAGCAAAAGCAAAAATTTCATTAGGATTCTAGCATAGACCTAGCAGGGCTTCAGGGATGGCCAAGAAAACGAAGGAGAAGTGGGACGTTGACTTCTCAGCTCAGACATGCATCACTTGTGACCTGCCATAAAGGGCAGCTGTCTAGGAGTTGTGTGCCTCCCGGGCCCAAACGATGCCATGAAGAGGTTAAAATGTCATTTATTCCTTCGGCGAGAATTTAGTGCATCCTCTGTGGAAGGCATATGGAACGATGGGGACAGGGAGCTGAACACTAGCTGGTCTCTGCTCTCAGCCAGCTTCAGGATCAGTGGGAAAACTAGTGGGGCAACCCAGGTGACTCCCTGCGTGTTCTGTCGCCTGACGGTGGGAACGCAGCAGAGGCGTCCGCCCGGGCTGTGCTCCAAATGATTAGTGAACTATTTTGCCACCATGTATTTGGTGTTTAAATGCCGTTATAATAACTAAATTATGATACGTACCTAAATTTGTTTCTGAATTTCATATTGTGATCTGTCGTGCGTCATCTGTTTCATTACGGCAGCTGTACGTCATAAAATAGTATTCTTCATTAAAATATCGGCTTGAATATTCTCATATTTACTAGTGCAGTTACAATGTAAATCTAGGATCACATTACAAAATCATTCATCCCATTGGACTTTTTATTGGAACCACATTAAAAATGTATAGGTTAACTGGGAAGGTTTCTCTTTGCAAAATCAAACTTTTTCACCTAGGAAGGCGGAATATGTCCACCGTTCAAGTCTTCTTAAAGTTGACCAAGGTAGACATGACTTTTTATAATCTAGTGGGAAGACTGACAGTACAAACTGATTTTAATAAAGTGCAATGTGCTGATAGGGGAAGTGTTAAACTGTCTATTGGACTTCAAAGATCACCAAATCACTTGTATAATCACAAATATATCACTAAACACACACATGCTCATACACACAATGATAACATACTCAGGTCACACATGCACACACATTCACATGCTCACACTCATGCTCACACGTGCAGACACACACTCATGTTCACACACTCACGCTCACACATGCACACATTCTCACGCACTCAAGCTCACACACATATATACACTCATGCTCATTCATGCACACATGAGGTCACTCGTGCTCACACACATGTTCACACATTGATGTTCACACATGCACATACACATGCTCGCACATGCACACACATTCTCACGCACTCAAGCTCACACACACATATATACACACACTCATGCTCATTCACGCACACACGGTCACTCATGCTCACACACATGCTCACACACTGATGTTCACACATGCACACACACTCATGCTTACACACATGCTCACTAATGTGCACACGTGCTCACACACATGCTCACATACTCAATGCTCACATGCACACACACTCATGCTCACACACATTTGCACACACACTCATGCTCACACATGGTCACACACTCATGCTCACACATGCTCACCTACTCATACTCATGCTCAGGCACAATTTCTCATACTCATGCATCCATGCTCACACACTCACATGTTCATGCTCACACACATGCACACACATTCATGCTCATACACATGCACATACACTCATGGTCATATGTGTGCACACTCATGCTCACACACTCATGTCACATATGTTTACACACACATGTTCACATTCGTACAGGCTCTCATGCACACTCATGGTCACACATGCTCACACATTCATGTGTTCACACACATGCTCTCACACACACGTTCATACCCATGCTCTCAAACACAAATGCTCACACACATGTTCACACACTTGCTCACACACATTCATGCTTACACACACACCACACCATTGCATGCTTCAGCCGTTGCCCGTGCTATTTCCTCTCTTGGAGAGCCCTCTACCGTGAGCCCCTCACCTCCCAACCCTCTCCCTGGCCACCATGTGGTCTATGTGATTTCTTGCCACTTAAAAATCTACCCAGGTGTCAGCGCTTGGGCAGTTCCCTCACACCTCTCACCCTGTTCATCCTCCCTTGCTGGGTGCTATTTCTGTCCTTGTCCATATCCCCACCACAGCATAGCATGCACTTTGGATTCCAAGCATGCACCTTGAGTGTGACCCCGAGGCCCTCTGTGGGCTCTTGGAGCAGGGCAGAGTTGGGTGTGCCAGGGCGCGGCACGGGCCTGATGCCCCGAGGTTGTTTGTTGTGCTGGGCTGGAGGCGTTGGAAGAAATGTCCAAGGAGGCTGCTAGACTCAGTTCTTTCTTTCTGTTTCCCTTCCAGCTCCTCTGCTGGTGGAAGCTTCATGTCTCCCCATCTCGTGAGCTGGCAAACACCCCGCTTCCGCGGTTCAGTGTTGTCGTTGGCGGCAGGCGTGTGTGAAGGCCAGTTACAGAGGGTCTCCAGGGCTTATGCATTTCACAACACTCCAGCCTCTGACACTCCACGCTCTGCTTTTCTTCCAGAACCACTCCCTTTGCAAAACTCTGCTTCAAACAAAAACAGCACAAAGAGGCTGACCCTGCCTTCCCCCAGCCAAGCGCCCCTCTCCACAGGTGCACAGCAAGAGCCCTTTGTCTGTGATGGGACAGGCCTGGGCTCCGGCGAGCAAGACGGGCACTGTGGGCCCATCCAAATATTAACTGTGGACACTTTCCGACTTTGAAAACATGAGACTCTGTACTCAGAGCCCTGCCCTCCAGAGAACACAATTCCTTCTGTTTTTATTTTCCTAACGGAAGGAGGCTTGACCCTGGTGGTGGCCTTACCTTTACAACGCTGAGGGTTTGGGTCAGGGCCTAGGGCTGCTGATCTCCAGGCCCTGTCTGCTTTCCATCTGTCGTCTCTGCCTGGTCCCTGAATAGCAGGAGGGAGTCAGGAGAAATGGGAGCATGAATGCCCTCAGGGTGCACAGGGGATCCCAGAAGACCTAGAACACCAGGGGTCTGGGCTCCACCCGTGATGCATCGTGCCTCTGGGGGAAGATTGGCCTACACGCGTGTCACATAATAAGTTTTGCTTCCTGCACCTGGTGTTAGGATGGTTCCAAGATGCAGCTGTAACCTGTGACTAAGATCAATGTTTTTCATGTCACTATCTGATCATACAATGAAGGTCAATTTAGCGATTTAGAAAATTGTTGCGCAACGAGGCAACACCGAGTCATGACTTTAAAAAAAAAAAAAAAAAAAAAAAAAAAGCGGATCTAACCGAAGCTAGACTGTGGCTTATCACCTTTGATTGTCAGTTTCTTGGGCCAAATTTTAACGTCAAATTCATCACCATGTCAAGAGAGGCCAGGTTCCAACTCAGGTCCGCGTGTAGCGTTCATGGAATCTCAGCAGGTGTTGCTGGGGCTGGGCCTCGGGGAGGAGCAGGCTCCTGTCAGCACAAGTCAATGGCACAGGTTTTAACCAGCCAGTCTGGGCTGCTTTTACCGCTGGAGCAGTGGGGCGAGAAACTCTATTTTACAGTATTTCTAAAACCTCTGTTAGCTAAAAGTAGAAGCAACACAAATGCCCCTCACCTGATGAACAAACACACACAGCATGGCATCCTTGTACAATGGAGTATTATTTAGCCATAGAAAGGGATGAAATAGTCATGCTCGATACGGTATGGGTGAGGCTTGGAAACATGACAGTAAGTGAAAAGAAGCCAGTCACAGGAGGACAAATAATGTGTGATTCCATTTCTATGAAATGTGCAGAATAGGCACAGCCATTGAGACAGAAAGTAGGTCGGTGGGGGCTGCGGGGAGAATGGGAAGTGGCTGCTTAGTTAGGAACTTTCTTTGTGAAGTGAGAAAAATGCTTTAAAATCGGTTGTGGTTGTGGTTGCACAATTCCGCAAATATCCTGAGAACCACTACATTGCAGACTTTGAGAAGGTGAATTGTATGGTACGTGAATCATATCTCAGTGAAGCATTTCTTTAAAAAAACCCACATAGGTTTTACTGTATATACAGACCCATTTAAAACAATTAATGTAATCCCATTTAATGTAATCAAGGGATGCCTTTTTAAATGAATGCTTTTATGTTTAGTTTGTGGGAAAGTAAATTTCTTCCCATTACATCTTAGATTCACCCACTTGGTCAGAAGTGGGTGGTAGACATGGTTAAGGGTGTGAGATCCCAGGACTTGAAACCACAGTAACTGTTTCCTCAGAGGGCCGAGCGGGCGAGAGAGAACAGCCACGGCCTCATCCCCAGCACAGGCACCAGCCTTGGTTCTCGTGTCACAGGCAGGAGACTTTCTGGGTGGTAACAGGCCCTCGAGTGCCCACAGTCAGGATTCCTCAGAAAAGCCACTGGACCACACACAGCAATGCTTCTCCAACACCTGGCAACGTGAAGGAAGCACAGAGAACTTGAAGTTCTTGCTGTCGCTGCCCACCTGACATTTTCCCATGCCAGCCCTGCTCTTTCCCCACACTCTGAGACCTCCGCCCATCCTTGCTCTCTGCTGTTGACCTGAACCCACATCTGTTGACTGGAATCTCTGTTTCCCCAGTTCCCGTCTGTCCACCGTGATGCGTTTCCCCTGCCCTCCATCCTCCTGTACGGTGGGTGGGTGGCATATCCTGGCTTCTGTCACAGAGCCCCTTCCACCACCTCCTTAAGGACCCGCACCTGCAGGAAGCCCACCGCCCTCCGCCCACTGTAGGACTCTGTGTGCTTGGACGATTGGGAGTAATGTATAAAGTGCTCTAGTACATGGCACCTGCTATGTCTTTAAACTCCCCATTGATCCCAATCTCTTATCTCCCTTACTATATTTCTCTCCCCTCACCTTGAGAGATAGGCCCAAAAGAACTGCTTGTAATCACTGCATCCACTTCTTCCTCTCCTGTTCCTGCCACATGCCGTCATCACTTCTCCGTCCTCATTTTATTTGACATCTTGGCACAGTTAGCAGTTGGCACAGTCAGCCACTGTCTCTTTCTTGATCCACTCCTTTCTCTTTGTTTCTGCGACACCATATTCTCTTGGTTTTCTTTTCCCCCTACTTACCGCTGCTTCCTGGCCTCTTTGCCCCCTCTCCTCCCCCAGCCTGGCCTCTAAATGCAGGAGTACCCAGGTTGGTCCTGGGCCTTCCCTAAGGCTTCACAGTTTACACTCTCACTGCTGACCTGGTTTCTGGTAATCGGGGCCTTCGGTTTTCATATCTGTGTGAGGACAGGCTAGGAGGTAGTGGCCCAAATAAGATAGAATAGTGAACGTTTTTGTGGGCAAACCTGAGAATGTTCAAAGAATGGCATCCTTTGTGAAAAGGGGGGCTAGAAAAATACACAAAGGAAGATGACAAAGCTTTCTTGGCCTGAGAGTCTAGAAGACTTCAAAATAAATGTATTTTCAATGATTAAGAGTATAACGAAAGGAAATGAAACGGAAACAAATGACTAAATCTCTACCTCTAATAAAAAGAATAGATTTGAAAAATACTCAGCTAGAACTTCTAGAAATTAAAAACATAATCATTAAGATGAAAAACTCTTTAATGAATTTAAACAATGAATTAAGTACAGTTGAAGAGCCAGTTTTGAACTGGAAGATAAATAAAAGCAAATTACTTCAAAATTAGCACTGAGAGATAAAAAGACAAAAAATAGGAAAGAGGGGTTAAGAAATATGGAGGGTAGAATAAAAAGGTCCCACATATGTTGAGAGGGAGAAAACAGAAAAGAAGAATATTTGAAGAGCAAGTTAAGGAGAATTTTCTAAAAGTGATGAAAGATGTAAAATCTGATTCCAAGGTCACAGGTCTGAAGTAGGATAAAAATAAATAAATCCACACTGGATGCATCACAGTGAAACTGCAGACCACCAAAGAGACATATATGATCATAAAAGCAGCCATAGGGCTGGGCGCAGTGGCTCACCCCTGTAATCCCAGTACTTTGGGAGGCTGAGGTGGGTGGATCATGAGGTCAAGAGTTGGAGACCAGCCTGGCCAACATGATGAAACCCCATTTCTATTAAAAATACAAAAATTAGCCAGGCTTGGTGGCGGGCACCTGTAATCCCAGCTACTCGGGAGGCTGAGGCAGGGGAATCGCTTGAAACCGGAAGGTGGAGGCAGCAGTGAGCCAAGATCGCACCACTGCTCTCCAGCCTGGGCAACAAGAGCAAAACTCCATCTCAGACCAAAAAAAAAAAAAAAAAAAGGCAGCCACAGAAAAAATGTGCACAATCTACAAAGAAATTACAATTATACTGGCTTCTTAAAAAGCAACAAGAGAAGCCAGAAGACTATAGAAAAATAGCTTCAATGAGCTGGGAGAAAATAATTGTCAACCTGGTATTGCACATTCAGTTTAAATATCATTTGAAAGAATGATAGGGATCTCAAACTTAACATGGTCAAAATAAGAACTCTTATTTTTTCCACCAAACATGATCCCTAATTTCCTTCCACCTCAGTCTTCCTCATCTTAGTTAATACTTTCACCATCCACTAAGTTGCTCAAGCCAAAAATGAGTCATCTTTGGTTCTTCTCATTTTTTCATTATTTCTCCACGTCTGGCTCATCAGCAAGTCCTATGATTTTATCTACAAAACACCTTGTGAACCTGTCTGTTTCTCTCCATCCCCATTGCTACCATCCAAGTCCAAGCCCTCCGTAGTTTCTCTACCTGACTTCTCCTGCAGATATCATCTCTCTTATACCTCTGTAAACTATTCCCTACACAGAAGACAGAGGATCTTTTAAATTATAAAATATTCTATATTATTAACATTACATACATTATATTTTATAGTTTGCAAAGCATACTAATAAAATAACACTTGTGAACTCACCCCACAACTGAAGAATTAGCAGAATGTTCCTGAAAAAATTAAATCTGAGTGTGTTACTCCCCTGCTTACAACCTCTAACGGCTTACATTACCCTTGAAACACAATCCCAACTCCTCACTTCACCAAACTCCTTCTCTTCCTGCCTCTCTGTGTTCTCATCATATCAACTTTTCTAGTTCTAGAACGTGCCCCAGGGCCTTTGCACTTGTGACGCCTTTGCCCCAGATCTTCAGCGAGATGGCTCTTTGTGTCATTCAGGTCTCACATCAAATGTCACCTTCCCAATGAGGGCTGCCCTGACCATCTTTCCACATAATTCATGTTTCATTTTCTTCACAGTACGTATTACCATCCAAAGGTATCAAACTCATTTTGTGGTTTGTTTCCTGTCTCCCTCCTCTAAGCTCCATGAGAACAGACACCTTGTCTGTCTTGTTATTCCCAGGTTTAGCTTTAATGCCTAAAACAAAGTTGGTTCTCAGTAAACAGTTGTTGAGTAAATAGGCAAGCCAGCACAGCTGAACTAAGTTGTAAATACTGAATTGTGGTCAACACTCCCTTGTTATTAGACTCTTCTTTGAGCTCTTTGTTGTAGAGCTCATGTTATTCTTCTATGAAAATTTCATCGCAGTGATTGCTCCCAGAATCTTTAGAAACCTTACAGCTGGCATGTTATTCCAGTGTCCCTAAATCTACCTTGGTTTTGGAGCTTTGGAGAAAACCAGATTTGCAACCAAAACCTCATCTTACTCTGAAGAGAGCTAAGCCATTGGGCTGTATTCTCCTTAAAAAGCGACTGCTGGGAAAGTGATCCAGCACTATTTTTCCCTGATTCCTGTAATGAATTTAGCCAGATTATAAGGTTCTAGATCATTTTGTGTGTTTTCCCATGGGTTGTTAATAAAGCACACACGACCTTTCTACTCACACGCTTGCTTAAACTATAGGTAATTTTAGATCATGAGAAAATCTCGTGTTGCCCAACCTCTTCTAAGAATCCTATGCAATGGCCTGGGGTTCCATGCCTCTTCCATAAATTCATTTCTGTATCGGGCACCTACCAAATGCAAACGCTGGGGCCATATGCTGGGGATAATACTCCAGTGGTTCTCAGACATCAGCGTGCACGCCAGCTCCCTGTGGTGTTGATTAAACATGCAGACTTCTGGGCTCAAGCTTCACTTTGGTAAGTTTCAGGTAGGGCCCAAGATTTGTGCTTTTTCACTCATATCTCATCTAACACAGGAGGTCTGCCAAGCACACTCAGACAAACACCTGAGGGGAATTGGCTGGCATTTGTAAACGTAGGGGAACCACAGCCCGATTCTCATGTCATGTACGAGTACCCACCATCGCCTCCAGAGCAAAACTCTCATAAAACACCAAGGCTCCAAGATCGCCCAAATGGTGGGTGTCAGTTCTCTTTTCCCAGCACCACTGCTTGTGAAAAATTCCACTCTACATAGCCAACCAGTCTTAAAAAATCAGATTGCTACAGATGTAGCAAATAGCCAAAGTGCTTTTTTAAAATTAATAGAGAGAGAGACAGAGACAGACAGACAGATGATAGAACAATTTGAGCAGAAAGTACAGAGAGCTCCCTTGTGCCCCAGCCTTCCCGTTTCCCCTGCGATTAACACCTCACATTAATTAGTTTGGTACCTCTGCTAAAGTTGATGAACCAATATGGATGCCTTATTATCAACTAACAGCCATGGTTTGCAGACGGGTCACTCTTAATGTACGTACTAGGAGCTTTGACAAACGCTTTATGTCTTGCATTCACCATAACAACATCACACAGAATGGTTTCACTGCCTTGACAATCCCCTGTGCCCTGTGGCCTAGCCACCGTTCCTTCCCTGCCTCCAAACAGTACATTTAACTTTAGCAGATGCTCTCAAAGGATCAAAACTAGCTTCATTATTCATTTTCTTGTTTTGATAAATATTATTAGTCTCAAAGTATGAATTTGGATTAGTCTTTGAACTTCATATAACCCACTTCTTATCACATTGCTATCACTACTGCATCAGTATAAACAGCACCTGGAAGTCATTTCCAGGAGCCCTTGGCTGTCAGCTGGGCTACATTCCAGAGCTGCTCCGGCCCGCGCTGTGTGCCTTCCCTGAAATGCTTCCCGTCCTCACATCCATCATAGTCAAGCTCCAGCTGCGATTCCCTCATTAGTACCCAAGAAGGGGGGTGTTCCGTGGTGCTGGAGTTTTATTAAAGTTCACATCAGGGCCAGGTACGATGGCTTAGACTATAATCCCAGCACTTTGGGAGGCTGAGGTGTGAGGATCACTTGAGGTCAGGAGTTTGAGACTAGCCTGGGCAACATAGTGTCTACAAAACTTTTTTTTTTTTTTTTAATTAGCCGGGTATGGTGGCGCATCCCTGTAGTCTCAGCTACTCAGGAGGCTGAGGCTGGAGGAACCCTTGAGCCAGGGAGTTCGAGGCTGCAGTGAGCAGTGATTGTGCTACTGCACTCCAGCCTGGGAAATAGAGCCAAACCCTGCCTCAAAAAAATAAAATAAAATAATAAAGTTTATGTTGACCTACAGCCTGGGCCAAGTCTTTCTTACAGAACGTATGCTCAAAGAACTGTGTAACTAGCTGTGGTCTAAGGCTCAAGTTTAGGGGGTAAACACACCTCTCCAGACACCTGGCTGCAGGGAGGGAGGAAGAAGATCCCGGCCTCAGTGGCTGTGGCTGGGAGGACAGTGGCCCCCTGGAAGGCCCCTGGAAGGCCCCTGGAAGGCAGACATGCTCCTGAAGGACCTTGCAGGGGACTTTATTTGCTACACTGACCCCATTGTGCATGTACCGGGTTCTGCCTCTGGTCATCTCCAAGAGGAGATCTGCAGGGGGCCCTACCCTGCCGTCTCCTCCGACTCCTGTTTATCCTGAAAACTCTAATGCACAGAGACTTTCTATGCCTCTAGGTGGTGAAAACGCTCAGATTCGGTCCTGAGGTCATAGTGACACTAAAGATCAGCAAGGGAAAAAAGATGTGACTATAAACTGTCCATTCTCACAGTTATTCTGAGACCCGAGTGTATGTTTAATGTTTTCAACAGAAAAGGCTGCATGAAGAAGAAGTTAACTGCAGGGAGCCCGTGAGAATTTTTCTGCGCGGACGATGGAGCTCAGTGTCTGCTTCATCGTCTGTGCTCTCTGTAGATACCTCGATGATTCTTGTGTTCTCCCTCCCTGCCGAGACTCAAACGGACGATGCACACTGCCCAGCCAAACCCAGGACAGAATGTCCTTTTCCCTGTGGGAATGTGCTCCCGGGGCCAGTTCCAAGGCTCCTGCCTGGGCCCGGTTCAGGCAGTGCTGGGGTGACAGCAGGCTGCGGCCCAGATCCCCAGAGATCCCCAGTGACTACTTTCCTGACGTGGCAGAGATGGCAGATGGCGAATCCATGAGCCCCAGTTACACCCGGGAGCTCAGACTGTGGCTTGAGTCTCCAAGGAGAGGGGAGAGCCGTGGCCCTCTGTGAAGGATTGCTTCCACCCGAGGGGACCAGTGAACCCGAATCACTCTGCTGGATGGTGCCAGGGGGCTGCTGCAATCCGCACCCCTTCCTCCTCGCATCCCTCACCCCTCGCTACCTCCCCCTTCTCATCCTCCTCACTCACACCCCTCCTTCTCCCGCACCTGGCTGACACCCACTCCTGAGTCACCGTCAGCCCCAGGACTGAGAACCGGCATCCTGGGTGCTTGGCAGGAGCCAAAGGAGCATCTTACAGGATCTCTGGCTCCACAGAAGGGAAGAGAACAATTCAGAGAATTGCAGGTTCCACATTTGCTTGACGTCATTCATCAGCCTTTATGTCATGTTACAACAAAGCGGCCCAGGGGACGTGGACTCATAGGATGTTTCCCAACCTGGTGTTTCCCAACTCTAGGGGGGGATTCCAGCACAAATAAAGTTGGCCACTGGGACCCTCTGTCCCCCGGCCTGTGCCCTGTCCCACTCCTGTGGCACTCTGTCTGCCCACAAGAGAGTGGCCAAGAGTGGAGGCTGAGAGTGACCACCTGCCTGCCCCCAGTTATTAAAGGCTACTGGAGAACAAGCCTTGAGTGCCACAGAAAAGGGTGTTGAGAACACAAGCCCCTAGCTGCCATCAAAGAGAATCACTTCATATGATCTTGGCCACAAGCAAACTCTTCCACCTTCATTTTTTAAAATAATGGCTTTGTTGAGATATGCATCACTTATCATGAAACTCACACTTTTAAACTGTACAATCCAGGGTTTTCAGTGTATTCACAGAATTGTGCAACCATCACCCCTCATTTCAGGACATTTTTATCACGCCAAAAAGAAACCTTGCATACATCATTCTTCTCTCCCCACAGCCTCTGACAACTGCTCATCTATTTTGTCTCTATGGATCTGGCAGTCATGGGCATTTCATATACATGGAATCATACACTATATATCCTTTCATGACTGACATCTGTCACTTAGCATGATTTTATGAGGTTCATCATGTTGGAGCATGCACCCGTGCTTCCATCCTTTTTTTTTTTTTTTTTCCCCACAGTCTTGCTCTGTCGTGCAAGCTAGAGTGTGATGGCGTGATTTTGGCTCACTGCAACCTCTGCCTCCCAGGTTCAAGCCATTCTCCTGCCTCAGCCTCCCAGGTAGCTGGGACTACAGGCATGTGCCACTATGTCCGGCTAATTTTTTTGTATTTTTAGTAGAGATGGAATTTCACCATGCTGGCCAGGCTGGTCTTGAACTCCTGACCTCAAGTGATCTGCCCGCTTCGGTCTCCCAAAGTGCTGGGATTACAGATGCGAGCCACCACATCCTTTCTAAGGCTGAATAAGTATTGCACTGTGTGGATAGACCGCGTTTAGTTTATCTGCCTGCCGGCTGATGGACATTGACTCTCTCCACTTTTTGGCTACTGTGAATCATGCTGCTGTGAGTACTTGTGTGCATATCTTTATATGGATGCCTGTTTTCCCTTCCCTTGGGTTTGTCTGGGGGTGGAATTGCTGGGCCACCTTCTTTCTCCATGAGTGGAACATGCCTATGCACCCATCCCGCATCTCCAGCGTGTGGAGGCCCTGCCCAGGCTCGTCGGTGCTCTGAGTCACAGGGCTGTGCACCATTCGCGATTACCCTCTATGTGCCACGGACTTATCAGTGAGCAAGACAAAGCCCCTGCCCTCATTAATTCCCATCCTGTGTCCTCCTGTGCCGTCCCCACCACCCCACCTTGGTCATTCCCATCCTGTGTCCTCCTGTGCCGTCCCCACCACCCCACCTTGGTCAGGCCCAGTGTCTGGGTGTCTTCAACTGCTCACCTGCCCCCTATTTTGTTGCCCTGAAGTTCATCCAGACATCAGGGTGCCCTCTTGAAAATGCTAGTTACTATGACCTCTCTGCTCTAATCCCCATGGTGCGGTCCTGTCATCAATGGGATAGAGCTGGTGTGACTGCACCAGACCAGTCAGGTTCAATTTTTATGAAGGGAAGTTGTGAGTTGCTTTTCAGTTGCCATGGACCCCAAGTTGAAGGTCATGTAACCTGAGCATGCCAAAGTGAACCAAGCGTGCAACAGTGGGCAGAATCTAAGGGCTCAGACTGAGGAGCAGGGGTTGCATTAAGAAGCAGAGCACACACGGCAGGATCCAGGATCCAGGATCCAATCAGATGGAGCTTTGGCATCACTCCATGGCAGGATCCAATCAGATCACACCTCCCAGCAGCACCTCATTGCAAGATCCAAACAGACCACCCCTCATTACCCTATGCTTGTAAAATCCGGCCCAGCCCCCAGCCTGGGAGGCAGATGTGAGCGGTTTTTTTCTGTCTCCTTGCCAGACTACCAGCAAAAAGGTTTTCTTTTTTCAAAAGCTGGTGCCATGGTATTGGCCTCTGTGCACATTGGGCAGTGAACCCACTGATTGCTCGGTAACGTGGGCACACTCTGGGGCCCACACAAGCCAGAAATGATGTGGCCTTTACCTGCTGCTCCAGCTGCATCTGAGCCCAGTATCCCCCAACCTGCACAGAGCTGCGTGCGGTTCTCAGGCACCTCCTGGCCGTGTTCGGCTCCTGTGGATTCCCTCAGATCCCTCCGTCCCATTTCCTCATCCAACTCCCCAGCAAGTGCCTACTATGCGCCAGACACTGGGATTCAGCAGTAAACCACACAAACGTGATCCCCACCCTTCTCCTCCTCCCAGGACTCTTATTCATCTAAGGCTCACCTCCCTTCTTGAAACTTGCACGAACTCACATGCTCCCTCTCAGCTCAGGGCCATTGCTGGAGGAAGCGAGAGAGCAGCAGATGAACCCTTGTGTTCAGGAGGCAGATGCAGCTCATCCAAAGCCCACCTTGGCCTCTTCTTAACCCGAAGATTTTAGCAAGTCATATAACCTTTGAACTGCAGCACCCTGGACTGTGGAATGCCCACAGGGTGCTGAGCGTGAAGTAAATTACGCAGCACGGACCCGGTTCATCTCAGGAGGCCGTTAGGAAACTAGCACTTATTTTTGCCAGGGCTCGAGCATGGAATATACTAATTTCCCCAATGGCATTATCACATTGTACTACTTTTTATTTGCATGTTCTTTCTCCCCTACCAATCTCAGAGACTCTTCAGGGCAGCAACGATTAATTATTAATTTTGGAATCCTTGGTTCCTGGCACATTCCTTGAAAATAAATCATTGGCTTGCTTTCCACTTATTCTCTTAATTACCCCTGAGAGGCAGAGATTGGAATCATACTATGTAAGCAGCTCAATGTTTTCCTAGTAACAGCAGGACCACCCCAATGCGCAGAGAAGGAACCTGAATGACTCGGGTGGGCCACCCCGGGACAGGCCCCCGTGGTGATGACGTTCAGTGCCCTCCACCCCACAGACTGGTCTGTCTTCACAGTGGTCTCCCCTCACCACACTGAGCACTCAAACTCCTCTTTCCACTGACCAAAGTGCACCCAGGCCTGCTCGTCCATTCAGATGGATGCCAGGGCCCTCTGCACGCCATCTGACCTCTGCAATATGCCAGTTCCCAATACGGGACCAGGATCTGGGTCCAGTCGATCACACTTCTAATTTCACACCGGCAGCCTCAGTAAAGTTCTGCCACAGGCTAAGGCCCCACTGATCCTCGACCTTCTCTGCATAAAGATTCACCTCCAGGGCTCTTAGAAAATACTGCGGCCTGGCCACCGCCCCATCCTCAGTGTGACGCAGGTTGTTTAGTTCTTCCTCTGTTTTTGTTGTTTGTTTGTTTAGAACAATTAGGCAGCTCTGTCGCCCAGGCTGGAGTGAGTGGCGTGATCTCAGCTCACTGCAACCCCTGCCTCCGGGTTCAAACGATTCTCCTGCCTCAGCCTCCAGAGTAGCTGGGACCACAGGCGCCGCCACCACGCCCGGCTAATTTTTTGTATTTTTAGGGGTTTCACCGTGTCAGCCAGGTGACCTCGTGATCCGCCCGCCTCAGCCTCCCAAAGTGCTGGGATTACAGACGTGAAGCACCGCACCTGGCCCTGGATTTTTTTTTTTTAAAGCTCCCCAGGGATTTGTAAGTGCGTACCAGAGACTGGGAACCCCTGGCTTAGCTCACAGAGCAAAGAGCCTTTTGAAGGTCCCCCCTCCCCCCTCCCCACAGTTGCTCCCTCACCTCCAGCCGTGGGGCCACACAGAGCTCTGGGCCGCTGTAGTGTTAGAGACCAGGATTAAAGGGACTCCATCGGTAATATCCAGGACAAATGGGCTGGCAGGTGCTGCTCAAACCCTTACACACAGATTGGTATTTGGGGAGGTGAGGTCAATTTCCCCATTATGGAATGCTGCAGTTTTAAAAGCAAGCAAACAAATAAAAACGGGGGGAAAAAAGTGAACGTTTTAAAACTAAGGTAAAATTTGTCCTCAACTTCCTGGCCTTGATTGGGCTCTGCTACTGGAGCGGCAGAAGCAACTCACTTTCCTGCCGCCATGGACCTGTTCACGTAATGCATTTTGCAGAGATTCGAAGACAGGGTCCCTGACCATGGGCAGCTAACAGCCTGAGGCTAGAGGCAGCCACCCCTGACTGGTGAACAGTTCTGCAAGGCGCCCGGCAATAGTACAATGCAGCAGGGTCGGGGGGGGGGTGGTAGGAACAAGGTGCTGTGGGGCGGAGTGGAGGAGGAAATGAACTCTGCCTGGGAGAAGCAGGGGTGCGCATTTGAGTGGGGTCTGGAGCAGGTGCATGCAAGGAAGCACTTTGAAGGCATGGGCAGGTGTGGGCAGGTGTGGGCAATCGTGGGCAGGCGTGGGCAGGCGTGGGCAGGCGTGGGCAGGTGTGGGCAGGCGTGGGCAGGCGTGGGCAGGGCACAGGGCTTGTCCAGGCCAGATGCCATTAAGCACAGGTATCTGTGGTGGGCGGGGACACAGTGGAAGCAGGTAGAGAAGGTTTGCTGGGGTCCCATGGAGGGGCGCCTTGTAGGCCACGGTCAATCTAGGCCGATGCAAGGTGCTCAAGGTTGAAGGCAGAGGTGACTGACTGTGCTTGGGAGAGGGTAGGGAAGAGAGGCTGCCGGACTTGAGGGGCTGAAATTGTCCTGTAATAGTGCAGGTCAGGAGCGTTAACGATGCCCCAGCTAGGGCAGTGACTATGGTAAGGAGAGTTTAACATGTGGTTCAGTTCAGCAAACATGGGGAACCCACTATCCGTAGAGCAGGACACGTCATGGAGGCAGCCCTCAAATGCCTGAAGACAGTAATCAGGACCCCGTGCGGTGGCGGGTTCTTTAAGGGTGTGACTTCCTCACCAGACCCATTGCTCTCACACCTGATGAAGCCACCATGTGGCAGGGCTGTGGGCAGAGCTTCGAGTTTGGTTTCTACACGGGAGGGAGAGTGAGATATGCTGGAGACCAGGCCTCATCTCCACCCACGGGACCCTGAGAGCTGGGGAGGGCACAGGGACCCTCAGGCTTGTATGTCAGCCTTAGGAACCACGGAAATCCTGTCTCCCCAGGACTCCTCCCCTGACATCTGGCCTGGCAGGCTGGTCTCTCTGTCCCACACGTGCCCTACCATGGGGTGTCTGTATCCCCTCCAGTTCCACGCGCACCCACTCTGCACTCCGCCCAGGCGCTCCACTCGTAAGAGTCTTGCTCAGCCTTCAAAATACAGCTTGAGGCTTCAGTGAGGGCCTCTGCAAAATACAGCTTGAGGCTTCAGTGAGGGCCTCTGCAGCTGTCTGTCCTCGCGAGGTCTCTGTCTCCCCGAGCACTTATCATCTCTACAGACGCCTTGGCAGGAGGCAGGTGTGTAACCACAGTGTGGAAGGCCACTGATGGTCCTCTGGTGACTTTCTGTGTCATCACCGTGAAGCTCCAGTTAGATCAAGAGCTGCTGTAGAAGGAACTGGGACCAGGTCTGCTGTTCTTGAATTCCTGACCGTTCTGTAGCTCAGTGCTGAAAACAGAAAAGCTATTCAGCTCCTATCCCTGGGAAAGCTGGCTCCCTCTGTGCTGAAGGGGGATAACAGTGCCAGCCCTGCTTGTGTGTGTGTGTGTGTGTGTGTGTGTGTGTGTGTGTGTTGTTTTTGGGCTCTAGATCAAAAGAGTTAATACGGGCCAGGCACAGTGGCTCATGCCTGTAATCCCAGCACTTTGGGAGGCCAAAGCAGGCAGATCGCCTGAGGTCAGGAGTTCGAGACCAGCCTGCCCAACATGTTGAAACCCCGTCTCTACTAAAAAATACAATAATTAGCTGGGCATGGTGGCAGGTGCCTGTAATCCCAGCTACTCAGGAGGCTGAGGCAGAAGAATTGTTTGAACTTGGGAGGCAGAGGTTGAAGTGAGTCGAGATTGTGACACTGCACTCCAGCCTGGGTGACAGAGCAAGACTCCATCTCCAAAAAAAAAAAAAAAAAAAAAAAAAAAACAGAAAGAAAGAAAGAGAGAAAGAGAGAGAAAGCGAGAAAGCAAGCACAGTTGAAATGTGCATGATAAGAATTCACAGTAAAGGCCGGGCACAGTGGCTCACGCCTGTAATCCCAGCACTTTGGGAGGATGAGGCAGGTGGATCATTTGAGACCAGGAGTTCAAGACCAGCTGGACCAATGTGGCAAAACACCATCTCTATTAAAAATACAAAAATTACCCAGGCGTGGTCATGCACACCTGTAATCCTAGCTTCTCAGGAGGCTGAGGCATGAGAAACGCTTGAACACAGGAGACTGCAATGAGCTCAGATCATGCCACTGCACTCCAGCCTGGGCGACAGAGTGAGACTCTGTCTCAAAAAAAAAAAAAAAAAAAAAAAAAAAAAAAAAAAAAAGAGAAGAAAAAAGAAAAAAAGAAAGAGGCCGGGCGCGGTGGCTCAAGCCTGTAATCCCAGCACTTTGGGAGGCCGAGACGGGCAGATCATGAGGTCAGGAGATCGAGACCATCCCAACATGGGCTAACGTGGTGAAACCCCGTCTCCACTAAAAAACATAAAAAACTAGCCGGGTGAGGTGGCGGGCACCTGAAGTCCCAGCTACTCGGGAGGCTGAGGCAGGAGAATGGCGTAAACCCGGGAGGTGGAGCTTGCAGTGAGCTGAGATCCGGCCATTGCACTCCAGCCTGGGCAACAGAGTGAGACTCCGTCTCAAAAAAAAAAAAATTAGAATTCAGAAAACAGATTTTCATAGAAGAAGATATACATATGGCCAAAAAGCACATGAAAAGATCCTCAACATCATCATCAGATAATGTCAATTACCATGTTAGGATATCTTCACATCCACTAGAATGGCTAAAATTGAGAAGATTAATTGTGTTAAGTGCTGACAAAGATGTGAAGCAACCTAAACTCCTTTTTTTTCTTTTTCAGACAGTGTCTCACTCTGTTGCCCAGGCTACAGTGCAATGGCACGATCATGGCTCACAGCAGTCTCAACCTCCTAGGCTCAAGCAATCTTCCCACATCAGCCTCCTGAGTAGCTGGGACCACAGGTGCGCACCACCACACCCCACTGATTTTCTTATTTTTAATTTTACAGAGACAGGGTCTCTGTATGTTGCCAGGACTGGCTAAAACTCTTACACCTTGCTGGTAGGAATAGAAAATGGTACTACCATATTGAAAAAGAGATTGGCCATTTCTTGTAAACATAGACTTATAATACCATTCATGTGTTCCATTTCTAGACATAGTAATAAAAACATGTTTTCGTAAAAAGACTTGTAGGCAAAGATTCACAGAAGCTTAATTCACAAAAACCAACACTTGGGGGTTAAAAATAAAACTGCCCAGGTATCCATCAACAGGTGAATGGAAAAACCATGGAATGTTCATACCATAGAAACTCTACTGCTCAGCCGTGAAAAAATGAACTTGACACGCACCTACACATGGTGGCTCTCAAAAATATCACTCTGAGGGCAAAATAAGCTGGACACAAAAGAATTCATGCTGTATGACAACACTGACATGAAGTTCTAGAGTTGGCGGAACTAATCTCTGGTGATAGAAATCAGATGAGTCGTTGCCTGGGGCAGGGGTTTGGAGGGAAAATTGCAAAGAGCACAGGAGAACCTTACGTGGAAATGTTCCATATCTTGATTGGCATGGTGGCTACGTGGTTGTACACATTCGTCAAAATTCACTGAAGCATACACTTAAAATGTGTGCATTTGATTGCATGTAGTTATACCTCCACAAAGATGGTTAACTCACACACAAAGACCTTCTTCAGATGCAGTCACCTGTGGACTCCTCTGTCACACGCTGGCAGGTCTTCATGTGGCTGTCGCAGAAATTGGTTCCGAGATTTAGCAACCACACAACCACAGTAACACTGAACAGGACTCATTTGTGTTGGGTTTCGATATATTCATCTTGGAAGTCAGAAAGTTACTTTGATTTTTCAACAGATTCTGAATTTAACCTCAAAAACACTTTTAAGCGTGGCTTTAAATTTTCCATGCAGTGGCTTTAAATTTTCCATGCAGTGGTGCTAAATTTTCCATGCAGTGGCGCTAAATTTTCCATGCAGTGGTGCTAAATTTTCCATGCAGTGGCGCTAAATTTTCCATGCAGTGGCTTTAAATTTTCCATGCAGTGGCTTTAAATTTTCCATGCAGTGCTGCTAAATTTTCCATGCAGTGGCTTTAAATTTTCCATGCAGTGGTGCTAAATTTTCCATGCAGTGGTGCTAAATTTTCCATGCAGTGGCGCTAAATTTTCCATGCAGTGGCTTTAA
>NW_020257815.1:0-23758 GCF_003255815.1 Theropithecus gelada
CTTCCTATCCATCCACCTTCCTATCCATCCACCTTCCTACCCATCCATCTTTCTATCTATCCACTCACTCATCATCGCATTCATTGACCCACTTGCTTATTTACCCATTCACTGTTTTCATATCCATGCATCTATCCGCTCATCCATCCATTCATCCATCCTCCCATCCATCCTTTTGTTAGGGAGTGACGAGGTTGGAGAAGACTATCTATTTTCCATCTAGAGGAAGAAAACTATCTAGTTCTCTATCTAGAGGAAACTATGTGGTGGATGGGAGAATGGATTAACAGATGAAGGGAATGGAGTTGAATTTAGGGTAACATTAACTCAAGAGAGTCTGTGTCCAGCCGTCAAGATAGACCCTTCGAATGTCTATCAGTCATGGACAGCTCTTGGGGATCCTCGAGAGGGCCCTGGAAAACCCAGAGCTTAGCGTGGGTGCCCCTTAAGTCCTCTGCATGGGTTTAGCTCCCAAACATGGCTTCCTTACTTCCTGACAGACATCGACGAGTGCCAAGAGCTGCCAGGGCTGTGTCAGGGGGGTGACTGCATCAACACCTTTGGCAGTTTCCAGTGTGAGTGCCCACTTGGCTACCACCTCAGTGAGCACACCCGCATCTGTGAGGGTGAGCATGGACTCTCTTTGGGGTGGGTCAGGCTCTTCCGCTCTCTCCCTGCCTTCGTGCCCTGCCAAGCCTCACAAGGGTCGAGGAGGGAAGGCCTCATAGAAAGGCTTCTGCCCCCTGCCTCCTCTTTTGTCATGATCTGTCAGTTCCCTCTTGCTGCTTTTAAGATGTTCATGGCTGCTGTGGATCTGTGGCGTGGGGGATGGTAGGCAGGCCCTTAAAAACGCCACGACACTCCCTTACAAAGTACAGCAGCTTCTTTCTTTACCATTTCTTTGTCTGGGTGTTGTAAGCTTTTGACTGGATTCCAGAGTTCTGCAAAAGTTGATTTTTGTCTGTTTTGCCAGCTCAATAGTTACTTTTGTGGAGGAATGGAGCCCTGGAGTTCCCTACTCTGCTATTTTTGGTGACATCACTCTTAGCATGCTAATATTCCACAACCTATTTTTGCCTGCTAGCTAAGAATACTTTATTACACTTTTTTCGGCGGTTGACAAAAACCAAAGAAGAATAACATTTTTTGACACATGAAAATTATATGAAATTCAAGGCTGGGTGCGTGGCAGCTCACACTGGTAATCCCAGTAGTTTGGGAGGCTGAAGTGGGAGGATTGCTTGAGGCCAGGAGTTCAAGACAAACCTGGGCAACCTGGCAAGACCTTGTCTCTACAAAAAATTAAAAAGTTAGCCACGCATGGTGACTCATGCCTATAATCCCAGCTACTTGGGAAGCTGAGGCAGGAGGATCACGTGAGCCTCGGAAGTTGAGGCTGCAGTGAGCTGTGATTATGCCACTGCACTCTAGCCTGGGTGACAGAACAAGACCCTGTCTTAAAAAAAAAAAAAAAAGAAAAAGGCTGGGCACGGTGGCTCACGCTTGTAATCTCAGCACTTTGGGAGGCCGAGGTGGGCAGATCACAAGGTCAGGAGTTTGAGACCAGCCTAGCCAACATAGTGAAACCCCATCTCTACCAAAAATACAAAAATTAGCTGCGCATGCTGGCACACGCCTGTAGTCCCAGCTACTCGGGAGGCTGAGGCAGGAGAATCACTTGAACCTTGGAGGTGGAGGTTGCGGTGAGCCGAGATAAGGCCATTGCACTCCAGCCTGGGCAACAGGGTGAGACTCTGACTCAAAAAAAAAAAAAAAAGGGAGAGAGAGAAAGAGGAAGGAAGGAAGGAAGGAAGGAAGGAAGGAAGGAAGGAAGGAAGGAAGGAAGGAAGGAAAGAAGGAAGGAAGGAAGGAAAGAAGGAAGGAAGGAAGGAAGGAGAAAAGGAGAAAGTTGTATAAAATTCAAATTTCAGGGGTCCATAAATAAAATTTCCTTGGAGCACAACCAGTGCCACAGTGTGTTTGCATATTGTTTGTGTCTGCTTTTCTTACTACATTGGCAGATTGAATAATCATGACACACTGTAGTTTGGTCTGCAAAACCAAAACAATCTGGCTCTTTACAGAAAAAGCTTACTGCCCCATGGACTAGAGTAATGATCAGATTGAGAATCAATTTTTTTCCCCCAAGAATACTTTATCCATAAGGTTCTTGATTCCTATCATATCATATTGGGAAGACGTGGATGATCCATTCTTGGTGATTATAAAACTGACTCGTAAACTCAGGTCATTTTGTTCCTAATAGAAGCAGTATCATCATCAACTTTATTTTTATGAATTTTTTTATTTTTTTATTTTTTAGAGCCAGTGTCTCACTCTGTTGTCCAGGCTGGAGTGCAGTGGTGTAATCACAGCTCACTGTAGTCTTGACCTCCTGGACTCAGGTGATCCTCCCACCTCTGCCTCTCAAGTAGCTGGGACCACAGGTGTATGCCACCATGCCCAGCTAAATTTTCATTTTTTGTAGAGATGGGACCTCACTATGTTGCCCAGGCTGGTCTCAAACTCTTGGCCTCAAATGATCCTCCTGCCTTGGCCTCCCAAAGCAGGGATGATAGGCATGAGCAACTGCATCCAGCTTGTAAACTTTTTTTTTTCCCCTTAACATCATGTTGTTTTTGTTTGTTTGTGGGTTTTTGTTTATTTGTGTTTTAGAGCCAGGATCTCATTCTGCACCCAGGCTGGAGTGCAGAGTTGTGATCACAGCTCACTGCAACCTTAACTTCCTGGACTCAAGTGATCCTCCCAAGTGGCTGGGACTGCAGACATGCACCACCATGCCCAGCTAATTTTTTAAAATTTTTAGTAGAGATGGGGTCTTGCTATGTTGCCCAGACTGGTCTCGAACTCTGGGCTGAAATGATCCTCCCATCTCAGCGTCACAAAGTGCTCAGATTACAGACATGAGCCACTATGCCTGGCCCATATTACAGTTTTCTTCATCACTAAGATGTGTGTGCGTTTTAGGCTGATTTTGAAACCAAACTTAGGTCCCTAGTGAAGTGGCCTTGCTGGGTCTCTGGAGGGGAGTTATTCAGACAATTCCTGGATGCTGCCCACTGTTCCCCTCCACTCCTCCTTTCCCTGCAGATATTGATGAATGCTCCACACACTCGGGCATCTGTGGCCCTGGCACCTGCTACAATACCCTGGGAAACTACACCTGTGTCTGCCCTGCAGAATACCTCCAAGTCAATGGTGGCAACAACTGCATGGGTAAGAAGCATGATGACCTAGGGAAATGGCAATCACAGAAGCAGCACCTGGGCATGGGAGGAACTGCTGGGAGCCTTCAAGCCTATGGACAGGGAGGATAAGCATATATGATGTGCTGATATGTGGCAGCAAACAAAACCGCAGGATTCAGGAGCCCGGAGCTGCCATGAACAGTTGCTCAGGTTGTGCACTGCTCAAAAAAGGCTGAAAAAAATGAATAGATCCCCCAAGTGTATTGGGGGAGAGACATCAAGCCAATCAAGCCAGGCAGTAATCCCCCTCTTTTTTTTTTTGAGAGAGAGTCTCGCTGTGTTGCGCCGGCTGGAGTACAGTGGCACAATCTCGGCTCACTACAACCTCTACCTCTGAGGTTCAAGCAATTCTCCTGCCTCAGCCTCCCAAGTAACTGGGATTACAGGCGTGTGCCACTACACCCAGCTAGTTTTTGTATTTTTAGCAGAGACAGGGTTTAGCCATGTTGGCCAGGCTGGTCTCGAACTCCTGACCTCAAGTGATCTGCCCGCCTCAGCCTCCCAGAGTTCTGGGATTACAGGCGTGAGCCACTGTGGCTGGCCAAGCCAGTAATCTTCAAATGAATGAGTTAACGAGTTCCCATCTCTTTGGCTCCCTCTTCCACTGATTTAGGTGACCCTTACCCACATTCTTCTCCTTTATGCCAACTACAGATATGAGGAAGAGTGTCTGCTTCCGGCACTATAACGGCACATGTCAAAATGAGCTGGCCTTCAACGTGACCCGAAAAATGTGTTGCTGCTCCTACAACATTGGCCAGGCCTGGAATAGACCCTGTGAGGCCTGCCCCACTCCTACCAGCCGTGAGTAACCCTCCTCAACCTTCTTCCCAGCCTGGCCCCTCATAGCATAATGGTTAAGGAAACACAGTGCCCTTAGGGCTCTTAGATTAATTCTCCTTGTTCTGATGAGAGCCAGAGAGTTGAAGTTCTGTCCCCCTATTAGTCCATTCTCATACTGCTGCGAAGAAATCCTGGATACTGGGTAATTTATAAAGAAAAAGAGGTTTGGCTGGGCGTGGTGGCTCACGCCTGTAATCCCAACAGTTTGGGAGGCCAAGGCGGGTGGATCGCTCGAGGTCAGGCATTCGAGACCAGCCTGGCCAACATGGTGAAAACCTGTCTCTACTAAAAATACAAAAAAAAAATTATCTGGGCGTAGTGATGCAGGCCCATAATCCCCGCTACTCGGGAGGCTGAGGCAAGAGAATTGCTTGAGGCCGGGCACGGTGGCTCAAGCCTGTAATCCCAGCACTTTGGGAGGCTGAGACGGGCGGATCACAAGGTCAGGAGATTGAGACCATCCTGGCGAACACGGTGAAACACCGTCTCTACTAAAAATACATAAAAAAACTAGCCGGGCGAGGTGGCGGGCGCCTGTAGTCCCAGCTACTCGGGAGGCTGAGGCAGGAGAATGGAGTAAACCCGGGAGGCGGGGCTTGCAGTGAGCTGAGATCCGGCCACTGCACTCCAGCCTGGGCTACAGAGCGAGACTCCGTCTCAAAAAAAAAAAAAAAAAAAAAAAAGAGAATTGCTTGAACCTGGGAGGTGGGGATTGCAGTGAGCCGCTATCACACCAGTGCACTCCAGCCTGGGTGACAGAGCAAGACACTATCTCAGAACAGAAAAAAAAAAAAAAAAAAAGGAGGTTTAAAGGACTCACAGTTCCACATGGCTGGGAAGGCCTCACAATCATGGCAGAAGGTGAAGGAAGAGCAAAAGCCCGTCTTACATGGTGGCAGGCAAGAGAGAGCATGTGCAGGGGAACTGCCCTTTATAAAACTATCAGATCTCACGAGACTCATTCACTATCACGAGAATAACACGGGAAAGACCCGCCCCCATGACTCAATTACCTCCCACCGGGTCCCTCCCATGACATGTGGGGATATGGGAGCTACAGTTCAAGTTGAGATTTAGGTAGGGACGCAGCCACACTGTGTCAGTTCCCATGTATAGAAGGCAATACTTTATTTTTTTTTTTTTTTTTTTTTTTTTTTTTTTTTTTTTTTTTTTTTTTTGAGACAGAGTCTCGCTCTGTCGCCCAGGCTGGAGTGCAGTGGCCGGATCTCAGCTCACTGCAAGCTCCGCCTCCCGGGTTCACGCCATTCTCCTGCCTCAGCCTCTCAAGTAGCTGAGACTACAGGCGCCCGCCACCTCGCCCGGCTAGCTTTTTGTATTTTTTAGTAGAGACGGGGTTTCACCGTGTTAGCCAGGATGGTCTCGATCTCCTGACCTCGTGATCCACCCGTCTCGGCCTCCCAAAGTGCTGGGATTACAGGCTTGAGCCACCGCGCCCGGCCTAGAAGGCAATACTTTAAAGTGAGCAAGGTAGCTTTTCTTCCATTTTGCAGATTTTGAGAATTCAGGATGGATCAATGGAGTTTTCATGGGTAGGGAAGGCCCTTGATGATTCACAGGAGTAGCTGGGGGTGGGATAGGGTGGGAGGGGGTCGGTAAATGTCCCAGGCTGGGGAGGAAAGCACAGCTGGTTAGAGAGACCATAGACCTCCTGGGCTGGGGAAGGGGCAGACCTGGAGAAACTCAGAGCCAGGATTGGGACCCTGATGGGAACATCGGTCAGGATGAGGGAAGGTGTTCTAGGCAGGGGCACAACAGGAGCCAAGGCCTGGAGGCAGGACTGAACAGAGTGTATTGACAGCAGGAATGAGTCCTGTCGGAATGATCTAGCAGCCAGCCCAGGCACCAGGAAGAGCTGCAGGAATGGGGCAGTGATGGGAAGGGGGATTCTAGGGGTTTATTCATTTCCGTATTCATTTCCCAGAGCTGCTGCAAAACATTACTGCAAACTAGGTGGCTTTAAAAACCAGACATTGTGGCTCATGCCTGTAATTCCAGCTACTTGGGAGGCTAAGGTGGGAGGGTCACCTGAGCCTGAGAGGTTGAGGCTGCAGTGAGCCGTGATTGCACCGGTGCACTCCAGCCTGGGTGACAGAGTGAGACTTTGTCTCAAAAAAATTAAATTAAATTAAATTAAATTAAATAAGTGGAAGGAGGGAAAGGGTGGGGAGAGCAAAAAAAGTTCAAGGTAGCCAGTTGAGAGCTGGGCTCCAGGGATGAGGTGTCCCCTCCAGATGGGGAGCAGGTTGGGTCAGGCCTGCAGCCGCAGACTCAACTTTGTTCCCCTTTGCGCAGCTGACTACCAGATTCTATGTGGAAACCAGGCCCCGGGATTCCTCATTGACATCCACACGCGGAAGCCCCTTGGTGAGTGAGCAGTTCCTGCTCCATCCCTGGGCACCCATCCACCTGGGTCTGCTTCTTCCCACCCCTCCCCTCCCCCATAGCTCTTTTCCTTTCATCCATTCCTCCATCCCCCCCCCTTCCTCCCCCCCCCCCCCCCCCCCCCCCCAGGAATCCTTCCCTCAAAAACATCCTTTTTTTTTTTTTTTTTTTAAAGAATGACACTTTAAAATTTTTATTAAACCGTTATCCATTTTTTAAAATGATGGTTAAATATATGCAACATAAAATTTACCTTTCCAGCCATGCGCGGTGGCTCATGCCTGTAATCCCAGCACTTTGGGAGGCCGAGGTGGGTGGATCAGGAGTTTGAGACCAGCCTAGCCAACATGGTGAAACTGTCTCTACTAAAAATACAGAAATTAGCTGGGAGTGGTGGTGCGTGCCTGTAATCCCAGCTATTCGGGAGGCTGAGGCATGAGACTCACTTGAACCCAGGAGGCAAAGGCTGCAGTGAGCTGAGATCCGCTGCACTCCAACCTGAGGGATAGAGTGAGACTTTTTTTTTTGTCTCCAGAAAAATACCATTTGAACCATTTTCAAGTGCACAGTTCAGTGGCATTAAGTACATTTGCATTGTTTTGCAACTATCACCATCGTCATCTCCAGAACTTTCTCATTTTCTCCCACTGAAACTCTGTCCCCATGAAACTCTCACTCCCCATTCCCCTCAGTCCCTGGAACCCACCATTCTCCTTTCTGACTCTGAATCTAACAGTTCTAGGGACTCCCTGTGAGTGGAACCACAGGATCTGTCCTTTTGTGTCAGGCTTATTTCACTGAGCATGATGTCCTCAAGGTGCATCTGTGTTGCAGTTTGTGTCAAATTGCTCCCCGCCCCTTTTTTTTTTTTTTTTTTGAGATGGAGTTTTGCTCTTGTTGCCCAGGCTGGAGTGCAATGGCACGATCTCAACTCACTGCAACCTCCACCTCCTGGGTTCAGGCGATTCTCCTGCCTCAGCCTACTGAGTAGCTGAGATTACAGGCACCTGCTACCATGCCTGGCTAATTTTTGTATTGTAATAGAGGCAGGGTTTCACCATGTTGGTCAGGCTGGTCTCGAACTCCTGACCTCAGGTGATCCACCCACTTCAGCCTCCCAAAGTGCTGGGATTACAGGTGTGAGCCACTGCGCCTGGCCAGAATGCTCCCTTTTTAAGTTTAACAAGGTATTGCATAATTTAACACCTGCATGCCAAATTTCAACCATGCAGTGTTTAACTGATAAGCCCATTTTCATTTGTTTTAATCCTCTGAATATATTCTTTTATTTATTTATTTATTTATTTATATTTTATTTTATTTTTTTTGAGATAGAGTCTTGCTCTGTCGCCCAGACTGGAGTGCAGTGGCCGGATCTCAGCTCACTGCAAGCTCCGCCTCCTGGGTTCACGCCATTCTCCTGCCTCAGCCTCCCGAGTAGCTGGGACTACAGGCGCCTGCCACCTCGCCCGGCTAGTTTTTTGTATTTTTTTTTTAGTAGAGACAGAGTTTCACCGGGTTAGCCAGGATGGTCTCGATCTCCTGACCTTGTGATCCGCCCATCTCGGCCTCCCAAAGTGCTGGGATTACAGGCTTGAGCCACCGCGCCTGGCCTTATTCTTATTTTTAAAAAAATTCAAACCATGGCAAATAAAACTCACTTCTCCTCCAGTCGTCACCTCAACTCTGTCTCTTTTATCCCTCTCTGGACATTCTTATGCTTTACAGCTGGAATATTTCTTTCTAGTTTTTTCTTCCTTCATTACATAATAGGTCTCCCACTGAAAATATATGACGTTGGTTTCTGGGGCATTTTACATAAATTATGTAATGCTTGACATGTTGGTTACAACTTGCTTTTTTCTTTTTTTTTTTTTTTTTTTTTTTTTTTTTTGAGACGGAGTCTTGCTCTGTCACCCAGGCTGGAGTGCAGTGGCCGGATCTCAGCTCACTGCAAGCTCCGCCTCCCAGGTTTACGCCATTCTCCTGTCTCAGCCTCCCGAGTAGCTGGGACTACAGGCGCCCGCCACCTCGCCCGGCTAGTTTTTTGTATTTTTTAGTAGAGACGGGGTTTCACCGTGTTAGCCAGGATGGTCTCGATCTCCTGACCTCGTGATCCGCCCGTCTCGGCCTCCCAAAGTGCTGGGATTACAGGCTTGAGCCACCGCGCCCGGCCTACAACTTGCTTTTTTCATCCAAATTGTGTCTTGAGGAACTGGCCAGGTTACTATCTGCCATGCAGCCTCTCTCTTTGCCCTGCCTAGAAGTGTTTCATGGTGCAGATACATCCCAGGTCCCCCACTGATGGGAACTTAGGTTGTTTCCAGTCCCCTACTGATGGACACTTAGGTTGTGTCAGATCCCCTTTTGATGGATACTTGGGTTGTTTCCAGTCCCCTATTGATAGATAGGTGGATTGTTTCCAGTCCCCTATGGATGGACACTTATATTGTTTATAACAATTTTATTGGCCGGGCGCGGTGGCTCAAGCCTGTAATCCCAGCACTTTGGGAGGCCGAGACGGGCGGATCACGAGGTCAGGAGATCGAGACCATCCTGGCTAACACGGTGAAACCCCGTCTCTATTAAGAAATACAAAAAACTAGCCGGGCGCGGTAGCGGGCGTCTGTAGTCCCAGCTACTCGGGAGGCTGAGGCCGGAGAATGGCGGGAACCCGGGAGGCGGAGCTTGCAGTGAGCTGAGATCCGGCCACTGCACTCCAGCCCGGGCGACAGAGCGAGACTCCGTCTCAAAAAGGAGAATGGCGTGAACCTGGGAGGCGGAGCTTGCAGTGAGCCGAGATCGCGCCACTGCACTCCAGCCTGGGTGACACAGCGCGAGACTCCGTCTCAAAAAAAAAAAAAAAAAACAATTTTATTGAGATATAATTCACATACCACACACTTCACCCATTTAAAGTGTCCTATTTAGTGGTTTTGAATACATTCACAGAGTTATGCACCCATCACCTCAATCTAAGTTTAGAACTCATTTTCATCACACAAAAATAACATTTTCATCACAGTCCCCCATTGATGGACGTTTAGTTTGTTTCCAGTCCCCACTTGATGGATATTTAGGTTATTTCCAGTCCCCTATTGGTGGGCACCTAGGTTGTTCCCAGTCCTCCATTGATGGACACTTAGGTTGTTTCCTGTCCCCTACTGATGTACACTTAGATTGTTTTCAGTCCCCCATTGATGGACACTTAGGTTCTTTCAAGTCCCCTTTTGATGGACACTTAGGCTGTTTCAGATCCCCTTTTGATGGACACTTGGGTTGTTTCCAGTCCCCTATTGATAGATAGGTAGATTGTTTCCAGTCCCCTATGGATGGACACTTATATTGTTTATAACAATTTTATTGAGATATAATTGACATACCACACACTTCACCCATTTAAAGTGTCCAATTTAGTGGTTTTGAATACATTCACAGAGTTATGCAACCATCACCTCAATCTAAGTTTAGAACTCATTTTCTTTTCTTTTTCTTTTTTCTTTTTTTTTTTTTTTTTTGAGAGGGAGTCTTGCTCTGTCGCCCAGGCTGGAGTGCAGTGGCCGGATCTCAGCTCACTGCAAGCTCCGCCTCTCGGGTTCACGCCATTCTCCTGCCTCAGCCTCCTGAGTAGCTGGGACTACAGGCACCCGCCACCTCGCCCGGCTGGTTTTTTGTATTTTTTAGTAGAGACGGGGTTTCACCGTGTTAGCCAGGATGGTCTCGATCTCCTGACCTCGTGATCTGCCCGTCTCAGCCTCCCAAAGTGCTGGGATTACAGGCTTGAGCCACTGTGCCTGGCCTAGAACTCATTTTCATCACACAAAAATAACATTTTCATCACAGTCCCCCATTGATGAACACTTAGTTTGCTTCCAGTCCCCCATTGATGGATATTTAGGTTGTTTCCAGTCCCCTATTAATGGACACTTAGGTTGTTTCCAGTCCCCCACTGATGGACACGTAGATTGTTTTCAGTCCCCCACTGATGGACACTTAGGTTCTTTCAAGTCCCCTTTTGATGGACACTTAGGTTGTTTCCAGTCCCCTACTGAGAGACATTTACATTGTTTATATATAACAGCTTTATTGAGATATAATTCACATACCACACACTTCACCCATTTAAAGTGTCCTATTCAGTGGTTTTGAGTACATTCACAGTGTTACACAACCATCACCTCAATCTAAGTTTAAAACATTTTCATCACACAAAAGTAAACCCTAAGCCTATTAGCAGTCACTCCCTTTATCCCCTCCCTTCTGCCCCTGGCAACCACAAATTGACTTTCTGTCTCTATTGATTTGCTATTTCTGGACATTTCCTTTAAATGGAGTCATGCAATATTGTTCCTGTGTGTCTGGCTTCTCTTAGAAGAATTATTTTAGGTTTCAACCACGTTGTCACATGTTACAGGGCTTTATTCCTTAATAAGGCTGAAGAATATTCCATGGTACAGACATCCCGTATGTTGCTCTGCATTCATCAATTGATGTTTCCAGTTTCTTGCTAAATAGCATCTCATACCGCTATCCTGCTTACGCTTAAGGCCGTTTCTTTCCAGCAAGGTTGCTGGGTCACAGGAAATGTGCATTTTTAGTTTAGAAAAACACACACTCGCTCTCTGCTCTTGTCTTTCCTCCCACATCCTGATCTCTTTCTGGTGTGAGTGGATGTATTTTGGCCACAGCAAGATTTTTCTGAGTGTGTGCTGATTTGTGGCCACAACATCCTCAACCAGATTGCAGGGCTAGTGGGTCCCTTCGCTGAGGGTCACTGGAAGTCCCAGGGGGTTGGGCTGCCCCTAATGGCAGATGCCCTCTGCAGACATTGATGAGTGTGGGGAGATCCCCGCCATCTGTGCCAGTGGTGTCTGCATCAACCAGATGGGGAGCTTCCGCTGCGAGTGCCCCACAGGCTTCAACTACAACAGCATCCTGCTGGCTTGTGAAGGTGCCACCTCTCCCTGTTCCCAGCCCTGGGGTGTGGGTGGGATGCATGTCTGCCACTGTGCAATCTGGGCAAGTAGCTAAAACTCTGTAAGCTTCCATTTCCACATGGAAATGGAATAATGGCTAACACCTTTCCAAGGGCCTCCATCTCATATAACCACCCTCACTCCAGCTCTGGCTGCTTCCAGAGAGACCACCTGTTCCGAAGCATTGGACTGGGTTTCAGGTTTGATTCTGTCAGGATAGGCTTCTCTGTCACCCCCACCTCATTTGCTGTATTTGCCCAGATGTCGATGAGTGTGGCAGCAGGGAGAGTCCCTGCCAGCAGAATGCCGACTGCATCAACATCCCCGGCAGCTACCGCTGCGAGTGCACCCGAGGGTACAAACTGTCGCCAGGCGGGGCTTGTGTGGGTGAGCAGGGTCTCTGGGAGGAGGTGAGGGAGCTGGGCTCTGTTGCCCATGGGGACTTAGATGGGGTATGGCTCTGTCCAGGTCTTTCTCCTTATCTATACTATTAGAGGGATTGGGGATGTATTGAGAGTGTCTGTTAATAGGATGTGATGGAAGTGAGAGCTCAAGTCAATGCTGAGAGCCTGACGCCCCTGGTGGAAGTTTGAGCGGGGAACTTCAAGGCAGGCTCTGGCTTCTCCATTGCAGTAGGGAGAGCTCAGGCAAACACTGTGTGGTAGGGGCCCTGGGGACACCATGCTGTCTGCACCCGCAGGACGGAATGAGTGTCGGGAGATCCCGAATGTCTGTAGCCATGGCGACTGCATGGATACAGAAGGCAGCTACATGTGTCTGTGTCACCGTGGATTCCAGGCCTCTGCAGACCATACCCTGTGCATGGGTGAGACCCTCATCTTTCCCCTCCTTTCAAGTCAGGCTGCCGGGGGTCTACATCTCCTCTGGGATGGAAGTGGTGTTTCTGTCCATCCTAGTTCACAGACAGATCCAAGTTTGGGTCCTGACATTAACATCTTGGGTAAATGGCTGATGTGCCTCCCTGTGCCTCAATTTTCCCATTTGTAAAATGGGGGTGATAGATCACACCAGGAGTACTTCCCAGCCATCACCCCCAGGGGTCACTGTCCAGTCATCTAGGCAGGGCTGGGTGCAGGGGAGGACCACTAGGTCCAGCTGGCCTCTCACTCCGTAAGTCCCCCAGTGCCCTGGGTGAGCTGGGCTGGGCTCTCGAGCTTTGCTTCTGCAGACATTGATGAGTGTGACCAGCAGCCTTGTGGAAACGGGACCTGCAAGAACATCATCGGCTCCTACAACTGCCTCTGCTTCTCTGGCTTTGTGGTGACACACAATGGGGATTGTGTGGGTGAGTCCGCTCAGTTGGCAGGCTGGCCACAAAGTAGGTTCTCAGAATCTAAGGAAGTAAATCTAGAAATTGACCACAGAAAGATGCCCAGAAAGTCCCCAAATATTTAGAAATTAAATAACAGGCCGGGCGCGGTGGCTCAAGCCTGTAATCCCAGCACTTTGGGAGGCCGAGACGGGTGGATCACGAGGTCAGGAGATCGAGACCATCCTGGCTAACACGGTGAAACCCTGTCTCTACTAAAAAATACAAAAATCTAGCCGGATGAGGTGGCGGGCACCTGTAGTCCCAGCTACTCAGGAGGCTGAGGCAGGAGAATGACGTGAACCTGGGAGGCGGAGCTTGCAGTGAGCTGAGATCCGGCCACAGCACTCCAGCCTGGGTGACAGAGCGAGACTCCGTCTCAAAAAAAAAAAAAAAAAAATAAAAAAAAATAAATAAATAACATACTCCTAAATAATCCACAAGCCAAATAAATCATAAGGAAAATTAGAAAATATTTTGAAGTAAAAGAAAATGAAAATGAAAGCATAACATATGAAAATACATAGGATGCAGCTAAGGGAGCACTTAGAGGCAAATTCATAGCATTACATCGTTATATTAGAAAATATCAGCAACTACCTCATAAGGTAGGTGGAAGGTTAATATACACAGTCTATACATGAGTGCTCAAGTTGAAGCCAATGCTATCAACTCAACTCAGTTGCAGACAGAAGTACAAGGAAGCCTTGATCCCCTCAAGTTTTGTGGGTGACCCGGCCTGCCTATCTCCCCTCTACAGATTTTGACGAGTGTACTACCCTGGTGGGGCAGGTATGCCAATTTGGCCATTGCCTCAACACAGCTGGTTCCTTCCACTGCCTCTGCCAGGATGGCTTTGAGCTCACAACTGATGGGAAGAATTGTGTGGGTGAGTCTGCCTATGGTGCTTGGAGGCATCTCAACCAGCCCGTGCTCCATGTACACCACAGTTTGGTACTTCTGGGTGAGCATAGATCCATTTACTACCCAAGCATTTATTTTAAGGTTTAAAAAAATAATACCCAGCACATTGGGAGGCTGAGGTGGAAGGATTGCTTGAGGCCAGGAGTTTGAGACTAGCCTGGGCAACATAGTGAGCCCTTGTCTCTACAAAGAAATTAAAATTAGCCAGGAGTGGTGGCTATTGCCTGTAGTCCTACCTACTCGGGAGGCTGGGGCAGGAGAATCACTTGAGCCCAGGAGTTTCAGGCTGCAGTGAGCTATGATCACACCACTGCACTCCAGCCTGGGCAACAGGGAAAGATCCTATCTCAAAATAAATAAATTAATTAAATAATTATAAAACCAGTACATCAAACCTATGTTTTTATGTATGGGATTTGAGGTGTAGGGTGAGGCTGTCTTGAAAATGTAAGTTTCCAGAAGCAAAGAATAGTAGAAGCGCTAAATGGTTACCATGGAAGGAATCTGCTGGTGGTGCCAGATTAGGAATCTTGCTACCTCTTCCCACTGGACACCATCTGGCCCCACCTATAACCCCACGAGAGTCAGATAATCCTTCCCCAGCTGTCCCTGTGGTCCTGAGTCTCAGCCCTTGCCCTGGAGCCAGAATTGCCACTGCGAGGGCCTGTCCTGGGGCCCTCGGTGATCACACAGTAATTGCAGGTGTGGGTCCCAGTCCCAGGTGAGCCCCCTGCATCCTGGCTGGCACAAGGACCCTTCTTTCTTCTTTTCACAGACACCAATGAGTGCCTCAGCCTCACAGGAACCTGTCTACCAGGCACCTGCCAGAACCTCGAGGGCTCCTTCCGTTGCATCTGTCCCCCTGGCTTCCAGGTGCAGAGTGACCACTGCATTGGTGAGTGTCCAGCCCCAACTCCCATTTTTGGGACCAGGGAGTGCCTCTCTTTCTCCATCCATAAAATGGGAATACCAGCTAGGGTTGTGATGAAGGTGGAGATGTACTTAACGCAGAGTCAAACACAGCTTCATAAACTATTATTGTCATTCTGATTGTTTCTGGACTTTGCGCTCAGGATTTTGTCTCTGGTGCCCACAGGCTTCCTCGTGAATCCTATAAATTGACATGGGTGTGGGGGTCTCACCGTTTCTCAGTGCACCCAAATGTAGAGCTCCTCACTTGCTAACTGGTGATCAAGGACCAGTCTGGCCCAAGCTTCACTGTTGTAATCACCTATAGAGATGATTTCATGCAGTCTGGACTAACTAATCTGGCCTGATCTCCTTTGGTCCATTTATCCACTTGGGCTAGCCTCAGAGAGTGTGGGCTAACCTGGACCAACCTGGGATGAGCAGATGAGCTACCTTGTTCACTGTAATCTAACCTGGACCAGTCTGGCCTGAGCAGATAGGCTAGCCTGGGCTAACCTGAACCAGTCTGGCCTGAACTTCTCTGATCTGGGCTTCCATCTGGGCTAGCCTTGTATAATCTGACCCAGTCTGGCCTGGTCTCTTCTAATCTATTCTTTTTTTTTTTTTTGAGACAGAGTCTCACTCTCAGCTCACCGCTGTAACCTCCACCTCCCGGGTGCAAGCGATTCTCCTGCCTCAGCCTCCCGAGTAGCTGGGATTACAGGCGCTCATCACCACACCTGGCTAATTTTTGTATTTTTAGTAGAAACGGGGTTTCATCATTATGGCCAGGCTGGTCTCAAACTCCTGACCTCAAGCGATCTTCCCACCTTAGCCTCCCAAAGTGCTGGGAATACAGGCATGAGTCACCACGCCCAGCCTATTCTGATCTATTCTATTTGGGCTAGCTTAATACAACATGAGCTAACCCCATCCTGTGTAGGGTAAATACATCCAGTCTCAGTTAGCTTTGTGCAATTGTATTTTTTTTAAGGTTTTAAAATTTTTTTCTATTTTTTCTTATTTTAATCTCAACAGTTATGGGGGAACAGGTGGCTTTTGCTTACATAGATAAGTTCTTCAGTGGTGATTTCTGAGATTTTGGTGCACCTGTCATCTGAGTAGTATACAATGTACCCAGTATGTAGTCTTTTATCCCTCACCCCCCTCCCATCTTTCCCTGGAAGTCCCCAAAGTCCTTTATGTCATTATTATGCCTTTGCATCCTCATAGATTAGCTCCCACTTGTAAGTGAGAACATACGATATTTGATTTTCCATTCCTGAGTTACTTCACTTAGAATAATGGCCTCTAGCCCCATCCAAGTTGCTGCAAAGGACATTATTTTGTCTTTTTTTTTTTTTTTTTTGATGGAGTCTCGCTCTGTCACCCAGGCTGGAGTGCAGTGGCACGATCTCTGCTCACTGCAATATCCATCTCCCGGGTTCAAGCGATTCTTCTGCCTCACCCTTCTGGTAGCTGGGATTACAGGTACGCACCACCACAACGCCCGGCTAAATTTGGCATTTTCAGTAGAAAAGGAGGTTTCGCCATGTTGGCCAGGCTGGTCTCCAGCTCCTGAACTCAAGTGATCCACCGACCTTGGCCTCCCAAAGTGCTGGGATTACAGGTGTGAGCCACTGCGCCTATTTTGTTCCATTTTGTGGCTGAGTAGTATTCCACGGTGTATGACATACCACATTTTCTTTATCTACTCATTGGTTGATGGGCATTTATAAACATGATGGTTCCATATTTCTGCGATTGTGAATTGTGTTGCTATAAACATGCATGTGAATGTGTCCATTTCATATAATGACTTACTTTCCTTTGGGTAGATACCCAGTAGTAGGATTGCTGGATTGAATGGTAGTTCTACTTTTAGTTCTTTAAGGAATCTCCACACTGTTTTCCATAGAGGCTGGACGATGTGCAGTTTCAGTCTCTAATCATGAACTCTTCCTGACCATGACCTTTACTCTGGAGACACCTTCCGGGAAGGACCTACGTGCACACACAATACTCACCTCGCGCTACAGCTCATACTGAGCTCTCAGGACCCCAGCCCCGCTGCAGCCCCTGGCTGGACCTGCACTCCATCTGCCCCTCCTCACAGTGGAGTCCTCTCCCCACTGGTGGAGATCCTGCTTGCCCCCCACCCAGCTCATGTCCCCGCCCTTCCAGATATCGACGAGTGCTCAGATGAGCCCAACCTCTGCCTCTTTGGCACCTGTAGCAACAGCCCTGGGAGCTTCCAGTGCCTCTGCCCACCTGGCTTTGTCCTCTCTGATAATGAGCACCGTTGCTTTGGTGAGTCTGCACAGGCCTTAGGGAAGAGAGTGGGAAGTGGGGCGGGGAAGGGTCAGATTGCCCAGAAAAGAGGCCTGTGGCTTCTTGTATGACCCTACGGGAGCTTTGACCAGGCAGAGGTGTCTCTCTGCATTAGCAGGGTTATCCTAGTGCCAGCAACCTCTTGGCTATAGAGGTCATGTCTACAGAGGGCTAACCTGGTCCATTTTGAGCTAGCCTGTGTGTGCTTCATTTAGGTTTTCCTTGTATTGGTCACATGACTGTAGGCTGTCAATGGGCTGGTTTTGTCCAGTTTGAGCTAGCCTAGACTACTCTGGGCTGGCTCCATTTCAGCTGGGCTAGCCTCATCTACTGTGGGCTAACCTCACCCAGCTTGAGCCAGCCTGTTCTCTCACAGGTCAGGGGCAATAAGGGTGAGAGCAGAACCTGCAGTGCACCTCAACGAATAATTGCTGTTCTGGGAGGCTGGGACCCCAGCCTGCTGGTGAGGACTTGATAGGCATCCGGAGCCGAGGATTTGGGGTTTGGAGTCTGAATTCCAGGATCCTCGGGCTTTCTGGAATCAGTCATTTTGCCTCTCCAGGAAGGGGTTTTTGATCCAAGAATAACCACCGAGTTTGATCTTTCTTCCTGGCATGAGAACACCCCAAAGCAATAAAGTGGGGTGCGATTCCAGCTGTCCCCTCAAAACCCCAGGGCAGGTTGGGGTCGGTGGCTCTTGCCTGTAATACCAGCACTTTGGGAGGCTGAGGTAGGCTGATCACCTGAGGTCAGGAGTTTGAGACCAGCCTGGCCAATGTGGTGAAACACTGTCTCTACTAAAAATACAAAAATTAGCTGGGTGTGGTGGCACATGCCTGTAATCCCAGCTACTTGGGAGGCTGAGGCAGGAGAGCCAAGATCATACAACTGCACTCCAGCCTGGGCAACAGAGCAAGACTCCATCTGAAAAAAACAAAAAACCACCACCAACACCAACAATGAAAAACCCAGGGCAGATCCTCATTGGCCCAGAGTAGGTCACATGTCCATCCTCAAACCAATCACCATGACCAGGGGCGTGGCATGTTCTGATTGGCCACTGGCAGGATCAGCACAACCTATTCACCAGGACTGGGGTGCGAGAGGTCAGAGAGGCAGGTGGGCACTGCCAGTGGCCCTCAATCAGGGTAATGGAGCCCCCATCCCACAGACACACGGAAGAGTTTCTGCTTCACCCGTTTTGAGGCTGGGAAGTGCTCGGTGCCCAAAGCTTTCAACACCACCAAGACCCGCTGTTGCTGCAGTAAGAGGCCTGGGGAGGGTTGGGGAGACCCCTGTGAGCTGTGTCCCCAGGAAGGCAGCGGTGAGTGCCCACCCCTGTCCAGCCTCCCCTGTCATGATGCGCCCTCACCTTCCTCTCTCATTCTTCCCTCATCCTTCCCTGCACACACCTGGGGGCTGCACCTGGGCCCTGACTCTGACTCCCCTCCCCCTCTCTGTCCAGCTGCCTTTCAGGAGCTCTGCCCCTTTGGCCACGGGGCAGTCCCAGGCCCAGATGACTCCCGAGAAGGTGAGCCCCTCACCCACGTGCTCAGAGCCCCTTCTGGGCCACCCAGATCCATCTCCGCACTGCCTGGGTCTCTGAGTCTCAGGCTCCCTCTGAGAACCCGAGTGGCCCTGGACCCTCCCAGCCTGGGGCTTGGGCTCTCATCCCCTTGGGGCCTTGAGTGTGGCCAGGGCTCTGGGGATTGCACGGTGACAGGAGCCATGTCTGCAACACCTGCCATCCGCAGACGTGAACGAGTGTGCAGAGAACCCTGGCGTCTGCACTAACGGCATCTGTGTCAACACCGATGGATCCTTCCGCTGTGAGTGTCCCCTTGGCTACAGCCTGGACTTCACTGGCATCAACTGTGTGGGTGAGTGGCCAGCCCTGCTCCAGCCCTGTCCCAGGCCCCTCCCAGGACAGGAAGGAACAGAGCAGGGCAGGGAAGACACTCCCAGGCAGTGGGTGAGATCCTGTCCTTACCCACTGCCTCTCTCCCCCATTTGCTTTTCCTCCCTCTGTACTTCACTCATTCATTCACTTACTCACTCATTTTCTTGCTCATTCATTCACTCACTCACTTATTCATTTACTCACTCACTTATTCATTTACTGACTCATTCATTCACTGACTCATTTATTCATTCACTTGCTCACTCATTCACTTCTCTATTTTCTCATTCACTTCTTCATTTTCTCATTCATTCACTCATTTATTCACTCACTCTATCTACTCCCTCATTCATGTACCAATTCACTCACTCATTCACTCCTTTGCTCACTCATTCCTTCACTTGTTCATTCATTCACTTGTTAATTCACTAACTCCCTCATTCATTCACACCTCACTCATTCATTCACTTGCTCATTCATTTATTCATTTACTCACTTATTCACTCATTCACTCATTTGCTCCCTCACTTATTCACTTGCTAATTCACTCACTCATTCACTCCTTTGCTCACTCATTTCTTCACTTGTTTATTCATTCACTTGTTCATTCAATCACTCCCTCATTCATTCACACCTCATTTAGTCACTGGCTCATTCATTCACTCACTCATTCATTCACTCATTCACTCGTTTGCTCCCTCGTTTATTCATTTGCTTATTTGTTCACTCATTCATTCATTCCTTCATTTGTCTCCTTGCTCATTCACCCATCCAATCACTCATTTATTCACTTACTCACTCGTTCCTTTGTTCATTCATTCATGCTTTCACTCACCTATTCACTCATTCGTTTCCTCATTTGCCCCCTTGTTCATTCATTCACTTCCTTGCTGATTCCTCCATTCACTCACTCACTAATTCACCCACTCATTGACCCCTTTACTCACTCATTCCCTTATTCATTTAACCGTTCATTCACTTATTCATTTATATGTTTTATAGAGATGAAGTTTTGCTATGTTACCCAGGATCTGTTCGAACTCCTGGACTCAAGAGACCCTCTTGCCTCCGTTTCAGTTACTGGTTTAATCACTCCTTCATTCACTGGTTCATTCATTCACTTATTGTTCATTCACTCACTCCCTTGCTCACTCATGCATTCCTTCACCTGCCCACTTGCTCACACATTCACTCATTCATTCACTAAACACATACCACTTGCCTGCCCCATAGCCAGACTACACGTGCATTCGATCTGGCTCCATCCGAACTGTGGTGGTCAACAGGCAGGCAGATGGGATGCTATTGAGGATGGGGGACCCTCTGCAGGCATTGACCACCCCCTTACTCCCACCCAGACACAGACGAGTGCTCTGTCGGCCACCCCTGTGGGCAGGGCACATGCACCAACGTCATCGGAGGCTTCGAATGTGCCTGTGCTGACGGCTTTGAGCCTGGCCCCATGATGACCTGTGAGGGTACGACTCTGCTTGCAGAGGACCTGGGCCGTGTGACGGAGATGCCTGGGGGAGGGAGTGGAGGTCCTACTCACAGCCCTCCCACAGCTGGCACCTCCACTGGCCTCCCCAGACATCGACGAATGCTCCCTGAACCCGCTGCTCTGTGCCTTCCGCTGCCACAATACCGAGGGCTCCTACCTGTGCACCTGCCCAGCCGGCTACACCCTGCGGGAGGATGGGGCCATGTGTCGAGGTAGGCCTGACCAACATGGTGAAACCCTGTCTCTACTGAAAATACAAAATCAGCTGGGTGTGGTGGCACACGCTTGTAATCCCAGCTACTTGGGAGGCTGAGAGACAGGAGAATTACTTGAACCTGGGAGTCGGAGGTTGCAGTGAGCTGAGATCATGCCACTGCACTCCAGCCTGGACGACAAGAACAAAACTCCGTCTCAAAAAAAAAAAAAAAAAGAAGAAGAATCCTGCAATGCACACAGAACAGCTACCCACCACACAGAACTTTCCTATCCCAAATTTCATAGTGTCAAGGGTGGGAGACCCTGGTCTGGGACTCAATGTCTCTGGGGCTGTTTCAGGGTCAGTGTTCCAGGGGCCAGGAGCAGACTCACAGACCCTGACGTGGGCAGGGGATGCAAGCTTTGTAGGACAATTCCTGATTCCCTTAGCTTCTTGGAAGCTGGGGCTGGGCAGGAGCCGGGGGCTCCCTTCCTAGGAGGGATGGACACCTGACAGGGCCTGCAGGGAATTTGCTCAGGTCCCACCAGGGCTGACATAGGGTGGAATCCAGGTCCCCACAGCCATGGGGTGCCTGGCCTTGGCTGACCATCTGTCCCTGGTCATCCGAAGATGTGGACGAGTGTGCAGATGGTCAGCAGGACTGCCACGCCCGGGGCATGGAGTGCAAGAACCTCATCGGTACCTTCGTGTGCGTCTGTCCCCCAGGCATGCGGCCCCTGCCTGGCTCCGGGGAGGGCTGCACAGGTATGGGGGTACTGGAGCTTCAGGGGTGCAGGGAACCCTTTGTGGAAGCAAGAGGGTCGGACAAGGCACAGTGGCTCATAACTGTCATCCCAGCACTTTGGGAGGCTGAGGCGAGAGGATCGCTTGAGCCCAGGAATTTGAGGTTGCAATGAGTTAGGACAGTGCCACTGCACTCCAGCCTGGGCAACAGAGCGAGACCCCATCTCCAAAAACAATAAAAGTAAAAATAAGGCCTGGCACAGTGGCTCACGCCTGTAATCCTAGCACTTTGGGAAACCAAGGCGGGTAGATCACCTGAGATCAGGAGTTTAAGACCAGGCTGGCCAACATGACAAAACCCCATCTCTACTAAAAATTTAAAAAAATAATAAATTTTTAAAAATTAGCTGGGCAAGGTGGCGGGCATCTGTAATCCCAGCTACTTGGGAAACTGAGGCAGAAGAATTGCTTGAACCCAGGAGGCGAAGGTTGCAGTGACCTGAGATCGTGCCATGGCATTCCAACCTGGGTGACAGAGTGAGACTGTCTCAAAATAGAAAATAATACAAATAAAAATAAATTAATAAAATTAAATTAAAATAAAAATAAGCAAGAGGGCCTGGGCAGACCCAAAGGGACCCTTTGGGGCTGTGGAAGAGGCAGGTTGCCTGTGGCCTACCCCACACCCTGGTCTGCCTCATCCCTCCCATCTCAGATGACGATGAATGCCGCGCTCAGCCTGACCTCTGTGTCAATGGCCGCTGCGTCAACACCGAGGGCAGCTTCCGGTGCGACTGTGATGAGGGCTTCCAGCCCAGCCCCACCCGTACTGAGTGCCATGGTGAGTGTGGCTGGCCATGCACAGTGGATGCCCCCACCTACCACGTGGCACCCACTGCCTGCCCCCCCACTGCCTGTCCCTCCCACTGCCTGTCTCTCCACTGCCTGTCCCCCATTTCCTGTCCCTCCCACTACCTTGCCCTCCCACTGCCTGTCCCCCTCACTGCCTGTCCCTCCCACTGCCTGTCCACCCCCACTACCTGGCCCTCCCACTGCCTGCCCCCCCACTGCCTGTCCCCCCTACTGCCTGTTCCCCCCACTGCCTGTGCCTCCCACTGTCAGTCCCTCCCACTGCCTGTCTCCTCTACTGCCTGTCCCTGCCACTGCCTGTCCCTCCCACTGCCTGTTCCTCCCACTGCCTGTCCCTCCCACTGCTTGTCTCCCCCACTGCCTGTCCCTCTCACTGCCTGTCCCTCCCACCGCCTATCCCTCCCACCGCCTGTCCCTCCCACCGCCTGTCCTTCCCACTGCCTGTTCCTCCCACTGCCTGTCCCTCCCAGTGCCAGTCTCCCCCACTGCCTGTCCCTCTCACCGCCTGTCCCTCCCACCGCCTGTCCCTCCCACCGGCTGTCCCTCCCACCGCCTGTCCCTCCCACTGCCTGTCCCTCCCACCGCCTGTCCTTCCCACCGCCTGTCCCTCCTGCTGCCTGTCCCCCCACTGCCTGTCCCTCCCACTGCCTGGGAGCTCCCCAAGGGGTCTGGGGCACTGGGGGGCAACCCAGGGGGTTGCTGAGCTAATCTGGACACACACGTCCAGTGCCCCCCTGCTGTCCCTCTTCCCTCTGTCCCTTCTGTTAAATCCTGGAAGAGTGAGAGGCCTTCTCCACACCTCCTCCAACCTCACTGGTGCCACACCCTGGAACCAACCTTCCCCAGATCTCCCACTTCCTGGGAACTAACCCCAGCCATCTGTCCTGTGTATCTAGCTCCCTCCTGGATACCCCTATTCCCAACATCCCCAAAGAACAGCTTGCCCCAAAGTAAGATCAGTCTTTGCCCCCAAACCAGCCTCCTGGAGTGACCCTTGGCTTTCCTGTTGTTCTCCGCAGACATCCGGCAGGGGCCCTGCTTTGCCGAGGTGCTGCAGGCTATGTGCCAGGCTCTGTCCAGCAGCAGCGAGGCTGTCACCAGGGCCGAGTGCTGCTGTGGGGGTGGTCGGGGCTGGGGGCCCCGCTGCGAGCTCTGTCCCCTGCCTGGCACCTCCGCCTACAGGAAGCTGTGCCCCCACGGCTCAGGCTACACCGCTGAGGGTCGAGGTGGGTGCCCATGCCCTCAGGACCCTCAGGGAGGCAAGAAGAGGGGGAATTTGCTCAGGGTCATACGTCTGTACTGCAGCAGGTGCTAGAATGTGTGAGCCACTCTGTGTGCATGTATGTGTGTGTGTGTATCTTTGTGCTAGCAGATATGAGAACCAGTACATGTGCTCCATATGCGTGGAAGAACTCGGGGGGTTGAGGGAGCAGGTGTGTGAGTCAATGTGTGTGTGTGTGTGTGTATGTGTGTGTGTGTGTGAGAGTCAGTGTGTGTGTGTGTCAGTGTGTGTGTGTGTGTGTGAGTCAGTGAGTGTGTGTGTGTGTGTGAGTCAGTGTGTG
>NW_020257816.1:0-38757 GCF_003255815.1 Theropithecus gelada
ATCCGAGCTCATGAGGTGCTCAACTTCTGTCCCTTTTAAGGGTTCACAACTCTAATGGGGTCTGCATGAGAGGGTCATGATCAATTGAGCAAGCCAGGGGGTACATGTCAGGGGCTGGGAGCACCAGTGCTCAGAATGAAACAAAACACAATGGGAGGTTTCACAATGTCCTTCCATACAATGTCTGGAATCTATAGATAACAACAGTTGCTAGGTCAGGGGTCGAATTTTAATGACCAGACTTAGGTCAGGCAGGTCCAGGTCTGGTTTTGGGTCTGGTTCCTTGGTTTTGGGTCTGGTTCTTAGGTGCTGGGCTACCTGCCTTTAGTTTTGCTTCTCTTTCCTTTTCTGAGTATAAAACAATATAAAACAATATGAGAGGGTCTTTCTCTTCCCTCATTTCCCCCCTTTGAGACTCCTATTTTTTATTAGGGGGAGTTCTCACTCTTATTTTTGCTACTTATGTCTTCTTGTGCAATAGATTGATAGTGACTCATATAGTACACTTGTGCTGAAGCATTTTGGTGAACTAAGGTAGTGATGAAGCTTTTTATCATTGGAAGAAGTACAGGTAGCAAACAAGGGAGCAGTAAGCAGGTTTCTATTACTATTATAGCTCTTATTATAAGAGTTTTAAATCCTCCTAGTGCTAGGAACCACCTTCTAAACATGGCTTCAGGGTCGAATCCATGCTGCACTTGTACAGGCACATGTGTCGGTTTTGTCATATTTCTAACTATGTCTTTAACTACTTGCCTTTGATTATCTATGCATAGACAGTAAGTTGTAAGGTTAAATTTCTTATAGAACTCTCTTTTAGCTGCTAGCAAGTGGTTGAGAACTAATCTATTTTGATAGATAACATTTCTTATCTGAATTTCTTGCCAGGCCACAATAGTCAAGGCTTGACCAGTTTTATTAGTGATGATTTCTAAAACAGTTTGCAACCGTATGATTCAGTTGAGCATGTAAATGGAGGTCTAGTATCCCCATGAGCCATCTAGTGTCTAAGTAGCAGGCCTATAGTATTGTATAATCTTTTTAGGAGGTCATTCATCATCTTTTTAATTACTTATGGCTATGTTTCACTTTTCACAGGAAGCATAGACAGGGAAGCCCAGGAATTCACCTGTCTTTATGGGCAGTAGGAAAAAGGTGGTTCAATAGTGCCAATAACACAACTACCTGTTCACTGGTCAGGCAGCTTAGTGTAGGCTATATGTCTACATATCCAGTATAGCCCAGTGGGGGCTGTCCACTCCCAGTGGGATTCTGGGTGAGCCCAAATGGTCTGCAACTTTGGAAATTTACTGAATGGATTTTTATCTGTATGGTTTTAACTCCACCATGTAACTGTTTTTGTGGTACCATTATACAGTTTTTGTCCTAGGCAACTAAGTCATCTAAGCTATGCAATATTATCTAATAATTGAGATTTTTAGAACCTATAAATGATCAGGGTGATTCTTTTGGGCTGGGAATTTATCAGGAACCGGGTCTGTAGGCACTAATTCTCAGGCTTCTTATGGCCATTGATCTCCTATTACAGTTCTTTCACAAACATAACATTTAGAGACTGGGCTACATTCCTTGGATAGAATAGCATTATACAAACAAGTTTCTTTTAGAGTCCTGGTACACTTATAATAACCATAAAATAATAGGACTGTAGCAATCTTTTGTTATACCTCAGTGACTTGATGTATATATTGGGAACAGTCCTCAGTCTGAGGAAGGTCAGTTGAAGTCCTTACTGTACAAGCCCAAATTTTAAGGAAAATGAGTCCCGCGATGAGTTTTCTCATGCTCTGTGTGTGGACCAGTCAGCTTCCGGGTGTGACTGGAGTAGGGCTAGTTATCTGTTTCAGAGTCACTTTGCAGGGGTTGGTGAAGCTGCTCCCATCCACGTACAGCTCCCAGTCTACTATGTTTAAGGATGGTCTTGGAGGTTGGGCCCACTAGAATAAACTGAGTCCAATACTTCTACACAGTTATGTTTAACTGGGGTCTCTGATACCAGGTGCAAGGTGGCAGGGTTTAGGGTGTTGCAAACTTCAATGGTTATGTGGGAATTGTCACAGAGCAAGCTTTAGTACTAGTTAGTCTAGCATGCATTAGCTAATGATGCCCTTTGGTATTTATTGAAGTCACCACAGCATGGGGGGACTTTATGTTTAGGTTTTGCCTGAGCATTAGCTTATCTGCTTCTTGTGCTAATAGGGCTGTTGCTGCCAGGGCCCTTAGACATGGGGGCCAGCCTTTGGAAACCCCATTCAGTTGTTTTGAGAGATAGGCCACTGACCTTGGCCAGGGCCCTACAGTCTGGGTTAAAACTCCAACTACCAATTTTTTTTTATTTTATTTTTTATTTTTTGACACATAGAGTGTAAAAAGTTTTGTCAGGTCAGGTAGCCCCAGGGCTGGGGCTGACCTGAGTTTTTCTTTTAACTCATGAAAAGCTTGTTGCTGTTGGTTGTAATAGATGTAGTTTATCTAATTTATATTTTTATTAACTGTCATCTACCAAAATATTGATTTAAATCCTGTAACTATTTGATTTCAAGCTTTAAATTGATCTGGTATTCCTTGCGGGACTCCAGTTGCATCTAAATAGATGTGAGAGTTGAAAGACCTATAAGGGGCTTCTCTCACTTTATGATGTTCTTATTTTTCCTCCCTCTGGTTGATGAAATGCCAGGGTGAAAGGGATAGCCAATTGGACTAAAGTATAAGTGCCACTCCAGTTATTCGGCAGAGTGCCCAGTAAAGGTCCACCATAATACCACCACACATTCTCTTGGGGATGAACAAGGGCTGACTGATTGATAAGCTCTTGAAAATTCTTAAGCTCATCGCATCCCTTCAGGTCTCCAAGGAATGCTAAGTTTCCTCCCTGTTGTGAGAGACACGAAGTGAACTTAATGATGGGAGATGAAGGCTGGATGGCCCTCAGGGGCTGACCCGCAGGGTGCCAGACTTTGGGATATATTAGAGAGAGCTTGGCATGACTTATTACTCCAGGCTGTAGAATCCTGGAAAAGAGCTACCATGCAGCCCACACCTGGTCGCCTGCAGGACCACCTTAGTGGAAGGGGGACAATCAGGGCCTCTGGCCTTCCATGTGCACAAGCATAATAATTGCTTTTGTTTAACATGTGAATGGAATATTTGATCTATTCCAACCAGGCATTTGCATCTTGGTATGCTGTCTTAATTGCCAAAGTTTGTTTTAAGTCTTTAACTTCTATGATCCTCTAGTAAAATGAATGTTTCCCATAGCACCTATTTTTATTAGTTTTTAGACCAAAGAAAGCTAAACACCATTTGATATTTAACAATGCTTTTTGTGTGATTTTTATACTAGATAAGCTAAATTTTACCTTTATATTAGTGTGTTATTAATGTTAAACTTAATTTTAATAAAACCTTGTAGACATATTTGCCTAATTTTTAATGTTTGACCATAAGGTAAGATTTTATAGACTCTTTTTAACCTTTTATAATTTTTGTTAAAGAGCAGGTTGGTGCTTTAAGAAAAACCTGTTGCATTTTTACTTTAGTGTCCAGTTCACAGAAAAACTGGATGATACCCTTTTGACTTTAGCTAATATGTTTACATGCTGAATTTTCTTTACAATTAACATTTTAAAACTTGCTTAAACTTTCAAAACAATAATTTTTTAAAAACCTTTTAATGTAGGTAAAAATCCACATTCTTATGCCTCCTTATAATCCTTTTACTAAAGGTTTATTTTACTTTTCTTATACACTTTGCACATTAACTGTTTTTTCAATAGTACTCAGGAGGCCTTTTTACTTTTAAATTATACAACATTTCTTGCATAAATTCTTTTTTATAACATTTTTTTCTTTCATGACTTTTGCAGACAATTCTTTGACATGTCTCAACTTTCTGACTTCTTACAAACATTTCTTTCTTTAAACAACCAGTTAATTTATTTCAGGACAAGAATTTACCATATAACACTCTTTTAACATAAATTCTGCTTCCCCCCCCCCCCCTTTTTTTTTTTTAAAATAACCCTTTTTTTTTTTTTTTTTTAAAGTGAACTTTCTTTATGTCTGTGGACGAGACTGTCTACGGCCACAAGATTAGAAGTTACTATAATACATGTTATACTGTTAACGTTTAGGAAACTTTACTTTTGTTGAAAACCTTATAAGTTTGGGATTTCAATTATCCTTTGCTATTAATAAGACTTTGTTTAGTCTAAATTAACTTAGAATTGGTATAGATGGCCTTTCTTTCTTTTTTTTTTTTTCTGTTAGCAAAGCAGCTGCCGCTCCATACCTTTGAATCAAGGCTTCCTTCTGATGGCCAACTCACCTCTAATGCTGGCCCGTCTATTTCACACAAAGTTCTAAGTTTTCCTTAGAAAATTTCAAGAAAGGATTTAAAGGAGCTTACGGTGTCATAGTAACACCGTAAGCTCCTTTAAATCCTTTCTTGAAATTTTTCAACATAGTTGCTAGTGGGGTGGGCTTACTTTGTGCCTGACCCATGTCTCCTCGAGACAAAACACCACACTCACACCACATGCACACTACAAAACAAAGAATGGGTAAAAAGGGCACACACACACTTTTACAGTTTACGCCAAACCAGAATCAAAACTAAAATCAGAGTATCAAGAAATCCAAGCCAGGTCAAAACCAAAACCAAAGTATCAAGCAATCCAACTCAAGTCAAAAACGAAAACCAAAGTGCAGGTACAGGCACACGGTGGATGTTCAGGCCACGCTTCCACTCAAATGGAGTAGGCAAGTTCCCAAGACCAGTCGTGTCAAGCAATTCAAACCAAGTCAAAACCAAAACCAACACCAAGGTGCTGATAAAGGCCTGCCATGGGTGATTAGGCAACACTTCCACTCAAATGGAGTGGGCAAGTTCCAAAGACTAGTCTTACTAAGTTTCAGATGTCCGGACTCCAAGTGCCAGTTCCTTCCCAGTGTTCAGCCACTGCATTGATCCTACATGGGGGCCTGCCACACACTGCTCTGGCGACGTGTCCCACTGGGGCAAATGCCTACCTGGGAGCGCTCTCAGGATCCATGTCGCTCAGGTTGGTCAGAGTGCCCCACAGGGATGTTCCACAGGGCAGGCTAAAGCCACCTAAAGACCTGCCTCGACCATCCGACCATCCGTTAATCACCTCGCTTCCTGGTCAGGGAACCAAGAAACGTAGCAGGACGAGCCGCTGACAAAATCCCTCAGACACCGAGATAGTGAAGGGAGTGGCTTTAATCAGCTGGGAGCATCGGCAGGCTAGCGTCTTAAAATCTGTGCTCATCAGGTGCTCAACTTCTGTCCCTTTTAAGGGTTCACAACTCTAAGGGGGTCCATGTGAGAGGGTCATGATTGATTGAGCAAGCCAGGGGGTACATGTCAGGGGCTGGGAGCACCAGTGCTCAGAATGAAACAGAACACAATGGGAGTTTTCACAATGTCCTTCCATACAATGTCTGGAATCTATAGATAACAGCAGTTGCTAGGTCAGGGGTCGAATTTTAACTACCTGGCTTAGGTCAGGCAGGCCCAGGCCTGGTTTCGGGTCTGGTTCCTTGGTTTGGGCGCTGGGCTACCTGCCTTTAGTTTTACTTCTCCTTCCTTTTCTGAGTATAAAGCAGTATAAAACAATATAAAAGGGTCTCTCTCTTCCCTCATTTCTCTTAGAGAAAGACTTTCCTTACTGGGTCTGTCTGATATCCCATCAATACATTTTTCAAGTCTCAGTTCAAATGTCCTCTCCTTCCTAAGTTTCTCTGACATCTCTGCCCCTTCCTCTATCACCCAGCAAAATGCCAGCGATGTTAAATTTCCGTTAAATTGATTGTACATTTCTTCTTTCTGCTGTATTATGAATTCTTTGAAGACCAGAAACCTGCATTTTTGCTTCGTTATTCCCAGCATTTAGCATAGTGCTTGCCACATGACAGTCGCCCAGTAAATGTTTATTGAGATGAATTGAATTGTTGCTAAAACTGATTCTATGTCCATTCCTCATTGATATAGCTCAAGACAAAATGGTGAAAAAGTACAAACTTTTTTTTTGTCTTTTCCATTTTTCTCAGACCTGCCCCTTTTTCACCATCTTAAAATCTACTTATCAGTCTAGTTTTAACATTGCTTTTGAAGCTTGACCAGCCACATAGACAGTCCCACTCTATTTGACTCCTTCAAGACAACTTCCAAAGTTTTCTCCCAGTCCAAACAAATGCCACAGAAGAGGAGACCAAAGCAAAGGTTAGGGAAGAACCTAAAGACAAGTCTGGGTTGGTATTGGGATACTAGGATTGGACTGAATCCCCATCAAGGGCCCCGCCTTATCATCCTCCTTACCCCCTCTCCTTTCCCTAATATCCTTAACAAACACAAAATTACATTTCTTTACAGACTGTTACACTCAACATCCCTCTCAGACTCTGAATATTCTTTTCTCTTCTCCATTTTGGAGAAGTCCTTCCCCCTCCGCTGCCTGGATTTCTGATGCCTCCTGGCAAATAGTAAGTTACTATGATCACTTGAGAACAGTAGGTAGTCATGGTCCATAACCAGTTATCTGATCTCCAATAGCATCTGAAAATAGGAGAGATTAAACTCCAGGACTACATTTTTTCCCCTTGAGAAGCTGCCTATATATACTTATTAAAGAACCTCAATCATTTCACCCTGAAATCCCCAGTGCGATATTGACCCATCTGAAGGGTCAGAAAGTTGTCCAGCAGCAGCAGAAACTATTGAAAACTCTTCCCTGTTTGGGATTTTTTAGGGCTGATTGACAAAAGGAGGGCAGAGAACAGCAGGCGAAGTGAATTCTGTTTCTGATTGGGGCAGGGGCAGGGGTAGTAGAGACGCTTCACTTGGTTTGTTCTTATTCTTTCTTGTCTCTAGGTTTCTTTAACTCTTAAAACCATCTTTTCCTATTCCTAGTTTTATCTTTCCTGCTCATGGGTTCCATCACATTTATTTAAATATTTATTTGTTATTTCTTGAATTCATTCATTCAATCAATCGTTTCAAACAGATTTAATTGAATACCTAGGGTATTTGTCAGGGTAAGCAATGCTAACAATATGCTCAGGAGTTTTGCACAACAAAGGTTTATTTCTTGCTCATTTAAAACCTAAAGTTCAGTGTGCATGTTCCTGCTAAGGCAGTTCACCTCCCATGGATGAGGCAGAGATTTCATTTCTTTCATCTTGTGGCATAGCTATATTCAAGGCTGTGGGAGTTTGCATCCAGCCATATGGATAGAGAAAGAGCCCATAAAAGTTTGAGTTGTATGATTGCCAGGTCTGTTAGTGCAATATATTACACTCATTCATGTTCTATCAGACAGAACCCTGTCATGCAATTCCATGTTCCAGGCTGGGAGCGAGTGGATGCAGGAGTACAAAAACATGTATTAAAGTTGAATATCAGCCACACGTGATTGCTCATGCCTGTAATACCAGTATTTTGGGAGGCCGAGGTGGGCAGTTCACCTGAGGTCAGGAGGTCAAGACCAGCCTGGCTAACATGGTGAAAACCCATCTCTGTAAAAATACAAAAATTAGCTGGGCATGATGGTGGGCACCTGTAATCCCAGCTACTCAGGAGCCTGAGGCAAAAGAATCGCTTGAACCTGGGAGGCAGAGGTTGCAGTGAGCCAAGATCACGCCATTGCACTCCAGCCTGGATGACAGAGTGAGACTCTGTCTCAAAAATAAAAATAAATAAAAATAAATAAATAAACAAATAAAGTTGAATATCCAGGACAAGGAGGATTGATAAACACAATGCCAGGCACTTTGCTAAGTACTGGGAATTAAACCAAGATAAATAATGCTTAGTGTCAGGAGCTCAGAGTCCAGGGGACCAGACACACTGTGGAGACTGAAGCAACTCTATCTTGGATGCTAATCCACCATGCTGACTTTTCATTAACCCCAGTTCTGGGAATGGATCTGAGATTTCTACTTTCACATACTTACCATAAATTCTGCCCTTAGGTCAAACAATCTTGATGTTATCGTAAACACATACTTACCATAAATCCTGCTCTTAGGGAAATGTCCTGTGGTATATAAGCTCTGGGTCTGGAAGGTAGCAATGCGGGAATCCACCATCTCATCTCAAGGCTGCCTGAGACATGGTTTCTGTTCACAAATCATTATTAAATGTTTCTTTCTGAGAAACTGGATTTGTCAGCCTCTTTCTTCCACTTCTCAGCTTCCTCGGCCTTTGGGGGTAGGTGTGTATAGACCTACTCTCTGTAATACACACATAAACAGAAAATTAAACGTACTACAGTATAAACAAGTATTAGACCTACTCACTGTGGAATACACACATAAACAGAAAACTAAATATACTTCAGTATTAACAAGACTAAATTAATTTATGCTCTTAAATTAAAATAGCTTCATGAGGTAGGTACTTTTATTCTTATTTTTATTTATTTATTTTTTTAGATGGAGTCTCTCTCTGTCACTCAGGCTGGAGTGCAGTGGCATGATCTCAGCTCACTGCAACCTTTGCCTCCTGGGTTCAAGTGATTCTCCTGCCTCAGTTTCCTGAGTGGCTGAGATTACAGGTGCACGCCACCATGCCCGGCTAGTTTTTGTGTTTTTAGTAGAGATGGGGTTTCACCATGCTGGTCAGACTGGTCTCAGACTCCTGACCTCGTGATTCACCCAACTTGGCCTCCTAAAGTGCTGGGATACCAGGCATGAGCCACCGCACCCGGCCATTATCTTTACCTCATACACAGGAAACTGAAGCGCAACAGTTTAAGGAATTTGCTCTGGGTCACACTGCAAACAAGTGACCAAGCCAGGATTGAAACCTGGGTAGTCTATCTCTAAAGTTTCAACACTGAACCATTACATTATATTGTAACGAGGAAGAGATATACAGAGTGTCCAGGACTGCAGGGGAGACCCAGCTGGGAGTGGGATGAATGAAGAGTATTCTGCAGTTGATAATCTCTGAACTGAGCTATAATGGCCAAGTTGGAGTTATCCAGTTTTGGGGCAGGAAGAATTCTAGCAGAGGAAACCGGATGGGTAAAGGTAGAACAGTGACAAGCATGTTAGTGTTTCCCAGGATCTACAAGTAGTTTGATATCATGGATCAAGGTCCAGGCTGAGAGTGGAGAGAGGCTGGCTGTAGAGGTAGATGGGGCCAGGTCATAGAAAGCATTTTATGGAACAGTGAGGGGCCAAGAATTTATCCTAAGCCGTGAGAGCCTTTGAAAGATTCTAATTTGGATAATTTTCATTTAATCTATATTCCACTGGTGGCTATGTGAAAGATGTATTGGAGCAGGCCAAGAACACTGGCTGAAGGATCAGTTAAGAAACTTTTAAAGTAGTCCAGGAAGGTTAAAATTTAAAATATCTTTTTTCTTATGAAACAAATAAAATGTTAGCAAACTCTTGAATATTATTTACTATGTGCAAAGTATAGCCATTGATTTATCCTCACAACAACCATGTGAAAAAGACATTGTTATAATCCCCATCCTATAGATGAGGAACTGGGGCACAGATTGTTTGTGTAAATGGGTAGTAACTGATGGCTTTAAGACTCAACCCTCTGCAGTCTAGTTCCAGAACCTATACAATGAACCCCTAGTGTAAATGGTCTCCCTATAGGAGGTACTGAAACACTTTACAGAAGATACAAAAAGCTGGGTGAGATATGCGTGTGAGGAAGAGGACTTGAGCAGCAGAGTCAGCAAGATGTGAGCCAGTTGCTGGGTACAGAGACGGCCTCCTGAGGAGCCAGAAAGAGGGGGTCTTGGAGGCAAGGTCAGGAGGTCAGGTGTGCCTCATTTTACAGATAAAAAAATTGAGGCACAGAAAAATTTCAGTAACTCACCTAAAATCCAAATAGCAAGAATGTGAGTCTCAAAGACAGAATATGAAGCAGGTAGTTATTTCTGGGTTCATATTCTTAATGCTTTCTCAATGCTTTAAATTACTATGCATTATTGACCCTATTTGTTCCAGATCCAGTTATTTAGAGTGAAAGGCATTTTTCTGGAGTAGGAAGAAATCTTGGATCAATACAAAATTTAGAATTGCTCCAACCCATTTTCACAAAGATCAGTAAACACCTTTTATCAATAACAAAGCAGAGAGCCAGTCACGATGGTTCATGCATGTAATCCCAGCATTTTGGAAGGCCAAAGCAGGTGGATCACTTGAGGTCAGGAGTTCAAGACCAGCCTGGCCAAAATGGTGACACCCTATCTTTACTAAAAATACAAATATTAGCCTGGTGAAGTGGTGCATGCCTGTAGTCCCAGCTACTTGGGAAGCTGAGGCAGGGCAATTGCTTGAACCCAGGAGGTGGAGGCTACAGTGAGCCGAGAATGGACCACTGTACTCTAGCCTAGGTGACAGAGCGAGACTTTGTAAAAGAAAAAAATAAAAAAAAATTTACAAAACAGAAGTAGCTGTAAAATATATACCACCTTGGTAAGGGTGAGAGCCCTTACCTAGTAAACTTTGTTCATGGTTTGCTATTGAGTTGATCCTCACAGATATTATGAGGTTGTTTTAAATCTATGGACATCAAATCTGGTGGTGTTGGGAAGTGTCTTCATTTACTTAAAGTTCTCTTGGGGCCTCCCTGCTTTCATTTTCTATTATCCTGAAGTATGCAGCCCCCACCCCAGGGCTACCATAACAGGGCTGACTGCATAATTTGTGGGACAGAGCAATGCGCAAATGCAGAGGCCCTTATTCAAAAATTAGTAAAGATTTCAAGATGGCAACGACAGAGCATTTGACCAAGTGACTGATCTTGAGGCCCTGCATGAGTGCTTTAGGTCACACAACCATGAAGGTGGTCCAGGTGCTGGTCCTGTCCAATACTTAGCTCAGTGGTTTTCTGAAGTCACTGTTTGTAGTTTGTAGTTCTGCTGATCACTAAGTTTATGGTATTCGTGTCTTTAAATTGCTAAATTTGCTCATTGGTGGGCTCCTTATGTTTAAGGCTTTCTTAGTTTCCCTCATTGTCCAGGAGCATACAAGTAAACGACCCGGAAAGAATCCTATTCCTTTCTCTGAAAGGCAATCTGTCCATCTCAATCAGGTCCTGTCTCTGCCTCCTGGCATCTGGGTAAGGCTACTGGTCAAAGGGAAACAGAGGCCTTTTTGGTTTTAAAAAAGTGACAAAGAGGTAAGAAAAAAGAGGATATTTTTGATACATATAACTATCACAAGATTAGTTTCAAGAATATATAAAGATCCCCTATAAATCAATAAGAAAAAGACAACATAAAAATGGGCAAAAGACTTGATCAAGCATTTCACTTAAATTATGAATATTTCAATCATCTTATGAAACTATACTCTGTCCATGAATAATTAGGGAAATGCAAAATAGAACTACAAAGATACCCTTTGGTGTTTGTCAGTTGACAAGGCAAAGCTTGTTAATACCAATTTTTGGTGAAAATATGGATCATTGGGAACTTGAAAATTGGTCCAACAACTTTGGGAAAAGATTTGGTTTAGTCCAGTAAAGATGAATATGTGTATATCCTACACACCAGTGTACATCCCTTAGCTGAGCACCTGTGTTCAAAGAGTGGTCCCCAAACCAATAGCCATGGGAGGTGGTTACCTGGATGTTTGCTACAAATGCAGTGTCTTAAGTTCCAGCCCAGACCACTGAATCAGGATCTGCAGGTGACTTATGTGCACACTACAGCCTTAGAGGATCTTCTCTAGGACACTATTTCTTTTACATTCTTGACACAGACTTATGTTAAGAAAGTCTTAAAGTAAGAAATACATTCTAGGACATAACATAGCCTCGCATCCCACAAAGTGAAACAAATGTTTCATGAAACAGTATTTACCAGATGACTCACATTCCATTCTGCTGTTTTAAATTATAGTCTACACTGGTGGTTGAGACTTGCTAAACTGACTCCACTAATGGATGGAGTCTTGTCTGGAAAACACTATCTTAGAGAAACTCTTACACATATTCTCTGGGAAACAGAAAGGAATGTTTGTAGCAGCAATGTACATACTACTGAATACTTATATCCTGGAGTACTACATAGCAATGAAAATTCATGAACCACTGCTCTTTACATCAACAAGGATGAATCTCATACATAATGTTGAGTGAAAAGAAGCCAAAGTTGCAGAGTGCATACGGTATAATCCCTTTATGTAAAGTCTGACAACACGAAAAGTTGCATATTTCTTAGAGATACAGTTATGTGAAGCTAGAAAGACAAGCAAGACATTGATTAATGCATAATTTACGACAGTGGTTGAGAGGTTAGGATTAAGGTAGAGCCTGCAGGAGGTGTGAAGGTGATGTTGTAGTTCTTTAAGCAAGGTAATGGTTACATGGGCATTCATTTCATTGTTATTCTCCATACCTTGCATATTATAAATATTCCTTTGTACATATTTAATATCAACAACAGCAAAAACAAAGATAAAGAAAAGGCTGAAGATCAAAGCATTTGTAAATACAGCTTCCAAAAAACACATCTTTAGAAAGAAGCTTTTTATTTCTTAAAAAACAAAAGTAAATTTGTTAGAAAAAATCCACTACCCTCTCTTCTATATGACTTATGTGATAAGATGAAAGCACCAAAGTTGATTTAGAAACCACCCCTGCAACATAAATATCCTTTTAATCACCGTGTTGGTCAACATATTCAATTGTAGTACTTTATTCTTTCATTTCAATGTAAGAAAAACATGGTTTTTCTGTTGGCAATTATGCTCTCACATTACAATGGGGGCAGATGTCTGCACTTAATCCAAGAAATTATCTGCATTTCAATGTTGTGAATATCCTTCATGATAATTAATAACAGGCTGTATAAGCAGACCCTTTCACCTCCCTGACAAATTCAACCAAATTGGTGATACATAACCGTCTACAAACCCATATGCCATATGCTCTATTCAGCATTCCTTTTGGTGCTGGACATTAACTGGTCGGGATTTATTAGGCCCTCATCTTTTTCTGAGTTTTCAATTTCTTTGTTATTTATTCTTTACCAGCCCTGAAGAATAGGGCTTGATTGCTACTTCCATTTTGCAGGGAAGGGAGTGAGAGGTGAGGTAATTTACCGAAAGTGGAAGAATGAGATGGTGGCAGGCCCGAAATGAAAGCTGTAGTCCCAGGGGTGAATTTAGATTCCACCACCTTTGTGAGCGGATGCCGGCGATGTGTTTATCACACACTTTCATCCAAGGTTGCTAAAGCATTTCATGAATAGAAATCCTTTTCCTCCTGGTCTCTATGGCTCCTGCAGGATGTATCACACCACTTAGCACCTATATTGCTCTTATGTGCTTCTGTTTTCTTCTTTACAAGTTCCATTTGTGTAAAGGATTTAAGTGTCTGATAAAGTGGTGAGCTCCTAAACAGCAGAAAGCACGTGCGTCTATTTCTTTTGGCATCCTCTCTCCTAATCAGCACAATGTTAGGCGTCTGGGTCAGCCCTCAATAAATATTGTGCTCTGAGCTCTTATTACGACACCTTGTAAATTAGGTGACCAAACTGCAGGATTCCAATTTGCATGACAAAATGAAATTTTTCTCTTACCAGGAGAGATTTGTGTTTGGACTACTTTTGAGATACGACTAGACTTAACAAAATTCAATGTTGACATCATTCCATATGTACACATTCAGCAGGGTTGGTATATGGGATAATCACCGTAGGGGATCATTTGCCTATGTAAAAAAAATTATAGAAACCATGCTCTATGCTCCCCGTGAACATTTGCTTGGGAAACTGGAAATGTGTAGGGGACCAGCACATCCTAACAATTCAAATCTTAAGTTACTTATTCAATTAACTGTGCATGGTCTATATGATTTCCAGATTTGTAAAAATAAATAAATAAATAAACGGATAACATAATTAGACTACTTGTCAATGAATGGAAGACATAAATGATTGTGAAAAAATGTTAATCTTGAGTTTGAGTTATGTTAAGGTCACTCTAAAAAGATGAGTTATGTAATAGGATCTCTCAGTCCTTCCTTCCTCTGCTTTCTCCTCTCCTTTTCTTTGAACTGTTCCATTTTGTTTGCTTTGGAGACTCCTAAGTATTGAATCCATCTACCCCACCCTGACAAATTGCACAGCCGTCCCTGGCAGGGCTGATATGCACCAGTTCCCACCGACAGACGTAACAGCTGGCATCCATTCTGAGTTGTCAGTCGCTGTACTATACTGGTTGTTAAAGATTTTGACTACTGCCCATCCCTTGCTTTATGTGATATGAGCTGACTGCATATTTGGATTCTCTTCTATCCAAATGAACTTTTCTTTTGGATAGTTCTTGCTGAACTTTTCTTTTCAGCTTCACTTTGGGTTTCCAAAGTTGAAGATAAACAGGGTGTGGTGAACCTTTATTATTTTTACCTGCCCGGCATCTACTGACTCTACTTCTGGTAAGAGCCCCCAGATTTTGTTTGGGGCTCATTCCTCTTCATCTCAGTCTGTGAGGTCCCAGGAGAGCTGACTTCATCTCAGACATGTGTTTCAGACCTTGCCACATTGATTCAGGAGCATTTGATTACATCATATTCATTAGAGGTCCTAAATTATTTCCTGGGACCACTGGCCTTGAAGTAGATTTTCATTTCCACTGGTCTTACAGTTGTGAGGATGGAGGGTCTGGGGCACCTGAAGACACCTTGCTAACATGTGGAGTCTGAGAATGGCGTCAGCCCAGAAACAATAGCACCAGGAGATGGAGAATGAGAGAAACCTGGCCTTTGTGATGTCAGTTGAATCCCTGTATCCACCTATTTCTAGTTCTATATCTGGAATTTAAAAAGTTTTAATTTAAGATTTAAATCAAATTGAAAAAATTGTCATCCTTTGCTAAATTATGGCAACAACCTCCCAAACTGATCTCTCTAATTTCAGTCTTATCCTCACTCCAATCTTTCCTTCATTATCAGCCAGAGGAATTGTTCTGATTTGCAAAACAGATTATATCACTCCTGTGCTTAATCTGTGTGACCCTCTCCCATGATATACTAGTGTTGTTGGGATAAAAATCCAATTATCTAACAAGGCCCACACCCTTGGTGATCTAGTCTCCTTCTCTCAGCATTCCTTTGTTCCAGCCCCACTAGGCTCTGTCAAGTCCATGTCAGCTGTGGGACCCATGAGTCTTTGCACACGCTCTTCTTTGCCTTGAAGACTGCACACCCCAGCTTCTTTCTCCTTTCTTGGCCAGCTTTCCCACATCCTTTATTTCTCAACTCAGATATTATTTCCTTCAGAAGGCCCTGCCTGATTCTGTAGCCAAGGTTAGTTCTCTCTGCTGTATGTACCCTCATAATATGTCTACTTAGCTTTCACCATCACACTAAATTGTTGTGATACTCTAGCGTCTCTCTAGGCAGCCTTTGATGTGGACCACTCTTGGAACCAAGCCTCCAACTTAGAAGTTACAGGGATAGGTGGATGGGTGGCTGGGTTGGAGATCCTAGACCTACTACACGGAGGTGGGGATAAAACAAGGTGAGCTCACCTGTAATCCCAACACTTTGGGAGGCCGGGGCGGGTGGATCACGAGGTCAGGAGATCAAGACTATCCTGGCCAACATGATGAAACCTCGTTTCTACTCAAAATGCAAAAATTAGCTGGGCATGGTGGCGCATGCCTGTGGTCCCAGCTACCGGGGAGGCTGAGGCAGGAGAATCGCTTGAACCTGGGAGGCAGAAGTTGCAGTGAGCTGAGATCATGCCACTGCGCTCCAGCCTGGTGGTAGTGAGACTCCATCTCAAAACAAACAAACAAACAACAAAAAACCCAAGGTGGGCTCCAGAGCTGGGGGGAGGGGTAACTAAGGGAAAGGAAGAGAATACAAAACTCATCAAGGAAGCAGCAAGGAAAGAAAACGTTGTCTGGTAGCTGCATTTATGAGTCTCTCTGTGAGATGTGTTTCTCCTGTGAGGTGCGCATAATTTTCATTTTCCATAAAAGGTTGAGGGATGTGAGAAAATTACCCAAATCTAGCAATTAGCAAAAGGCAATTAGCAATTGATCAAGTTGCCAGATTTAGGAAATAAAAATACAGAACACTAGGTTACATTTGAATTTCCAATAAATGACTATATTAGTCCATTTGTGCTGCTATAACAAAATGCCACAGCCCGGGTAATTTATAAGAATAGAAATTTATTTCTCACAGTTCTGAAGGCTGGGAAGGCAAGATCAAGGCACTGGCTGAGGAGGGCTGCTCTCTCAGCTTCCAAGACAGTCCCTTGTCTCTGCAGGCTCCGGAAGGCAGGAACACTGTCACCTCACATGATGGAAGAGCAAAGGAGCAAGAGGGCCAAATTCCGTGTGAAGTCTCTTTTATAAAGGTCTTAATCCTATTCACAAGGGAACCCTCATGACTGAATCACCTCCTAAAAGGCCCACCTCTCCAACAGCACCACAATGGGAATTAATTTTAAACATGAGTTTTGGAAGAGGCATATTTTCAAGCCATAGCAACAACAAAGACTTTATAAGTATGTCCCAATTATTCATTATCTGAAATTCAAATTAAATTCAATGTCCAGAATTTTATTGAGCAACTCTAAGAGGTGGGCACTCTCTATGATACTAATGGCAGGGAACTTCATGGTCAGAATAAATCATCCTAGACAAATCAGTTGTTGAGAATATTGAATGAGAGAAAGCAGTGGGCAAGCCAAGGTTGTCAAAGTGGCAATGAAACTGTAATTCTCACGTCCTTCATGGCAGTAAAAGTGTCCTGTCAAAAAACTGTGAGGTGATATGTTTCCAGAAGAGTCATACCCTCTAACTTGCATTACGATTCTGAGAATTTTATAAAACAACCACCTTAAATCCCCTAGAAGAAAGTGAGGTGTCAATTAATCATTAATTGGTTTCTCAAGGAGATAGTCTAAAATACAGAAATGTTTTTGAAAAGATGCTTACAATTTGTAAGTGCATATACTCCTCTAAATAGAAATAACACTGGATTAATGATCATATCCACTCCATAAAATATTTTGCAGCTGTTAAGAATGATGATTTCAGATTTTTTTAATAAGATGAGGAAATGTGTATGCTACAAGATAGAATACATAATAATACAGGATGATCACAACTGTTTGAAAGGAATTAAGGAAAGAAAGAATGAAACCCTGTACTTAAGAAAAAGATTGTCAAGAAATACACCAAATGTTGAAAGTCGATTTGTTGGAGTGGTTGGTGATTTTTTTCCCTTTTCAACTTTTCTATATTTTTCAAAATTTTTATCAATGACATATCTTACTTTTATTGTAAACTACCAGTATTTTATTTTAAAAGAAAGGAAGTAGATACTAATATCATTTGTTGTAACATCTGTTTTCTCTAGTAGATATAAACTTTTAGTATTGTATTTGAGTGTCTACCATGTGTACATAGTAGACACTCAGTAAATACTTAGTGAATGAATAAATGGGAACTAGGACTGTGTCAGTACTATTTACCATTGTATTCTTTATATTCAGCCAAAGAGAACTGAATGAATGGGAGATTTTAGTTTCTCGTGGTTTTGGATAAGCCTCCTTGTCTCTCTAGGACTCAGTTTCATCACCCACAAGCTGAGAGCTTGGATTATCATCTCTATGGTGGTCTCCAGAAACTGAAATATTTTGTGATTATTTGATTATATAAGCGAGGTTCAGACTCAGGCAGCAAGGAGTAGAAGCCAGTTGCTGATTTGCTGATCTTATAATTCCAGGCCACTTCTTAGCTCTAAGTGTCTCTACTTTAGGATCAAGCAAACCTTTTATGATGGACTATTTAATAAGACTTCAGAATTGGCCAATTGTACAAAGATCACTTATGATTAAATCCACTGCTTTCTGCACTTCAAACATTTTATTTTACATTGCTCCAAAGCTTTCTGAATTATTGCTTTGTTCTGTAATGGTAGCAGTTTCTGGCCTATTTTAGGATTGCTGGCAGTTGTTGTCATCTCTCTAGAGCTGGCTGGACAGTTTGGCATGCCAGTACTGTATCAGAGAAATGGCATGTTGAGAGGCCCAATTTCTTCTATTGTTAATATTGGTTATTTTGTGTTTGGACAGTCAAAGAGATATTTCATACAAAAGCAAATTACCAAAAAAAGAGGAATTCAGAAACCCTTTATGTTCAGGGTTCTGTTTACCCGTTGGAAGCACATTCATAGATGAAATGGAAATGTGCTCAGCTCAGCTGGTTACATTAGGAGGGTATTTCTGTGTTCAACAACTTTTATGATGGGCACAGGTCTTTCTTGTTTTAAAGCCTTTTGCTGTTGCCATCTCCAAATATTTTTTTCCCAGTTCTTTGCTTGTTTTCAGAGCTATTTAGCAGGTATTTACTACCTTAGGTCAACAGCCTGTAAAATATATTTTTAGTTTTAAATTACAGATCAAAAAAAATTTTTTAAAAAAATACTTCAGGTTCTAGGGTACATGTGTACAACTTGCAGGTTTGTTACATATGTATACATGTGCCATGTTGGTGTGCTGCACCCATTAATTCATCATTTACATTAGGTATATCTCCTAATGCTATCCATCCCCTCTCCCCACTCCCCACAATAGGACCCAGTGTGTGATGTTCCCCTTCCCGAGTCCAAATGATTGCATTGTTCAGTTCCTACCTATGAGTGAGAACATGCGGTATTTGGTTTTCTGTTCTTGCAATAGTTTACTGAGAATGATGGTTTCCAACTGCATCCATGTCCCTACGAAGGACACGAACTCATCCTTTTTTATGGCTGCATAGTATTCCATGGTGTATATGTGCCACATTTTCTTAATCCAGTCTGTCACTGATGGACATTTGGGTTGATTCCAAGTCTTTGCTATTGTGAATAGTGCCACAATAAACATACGTGAGCATGTGTCTTTATAGCAGCATGACTTAGAATCCTTTGGGTATATCCCCAGTAATGGGAAGGCTGGGTCAAATGGTATTTCTAGTTCTAGATCCTTGAGGAATCACCACACTGTTTTCCCCAATGGTTGAACTAGTTTACAGTCCCACCAACAGTGTAAAGGGTTCCTATTTCTCCATATTCTCTCCAGCACCTGTTGTTTCCTGATTTTTTAATGGTTGCCATTCTAACTGGTGTGACATGGTATCTCATTGTGGTTTTGATTTGCATATCTCTGATAGAGAATGATGATAAACATTTTTTCATGTGTTTGTTGGCTGTGTGAATGTCTTCTTTTGAGAAGTGTCTGTTCATATCCTTTGCCCACTTTTTGATGGGGTTGTTTGTTCTTTTCTTGTAAATTTGATTGGTTCTTTGTAGGTTCTGGATATTAGTCCTTTGTCAGATGAGTAGATTGCAAAAATTTTCTCCCATTCTATAGGTTGCTTGTTCACTCTGATGGCAGTTTCTTTTGCTGTGCAGAAGCTCTTTAGTTTAATTAGATCTCATTTGTCAATTTTGGCTTCTGTTGCTGTTGCTTTTGGTGTTTTAGACACGAAGTCCTTACCCATGCCTCTGTTCTGAATGGTATTCCCTAGGTTTTCTTCTAGGGTTTTTATGGTTTTAGGTCTAACATTTAAGTCTCTAATCCATCTTGAATTAATTTTCGTATAAGGAGTAAGGAAAGGATCCAGTTTCAGCTTTCTACTTATGGCTAGCTAATTTTCCCAGCACCATTTATTAATTAGGGAATCCTTTCCCCATTTCTTGTTTTTGTCAGGTTTGTCAAAGATCAGATGGCTGTAGATGTGTGGTATTATTTCTGAGGGCTCTGTTCTGTTCCATTGGTCTATATCTCTGTTTTAGTACCAGTACCATGCTGTTTTGGTTACTGTAGCCTTGTAGTATAGTTTGAAGCCAGGTAGCGTGATGTCTCCAGCTTTGTTCTTTTGGCTTAGGATTCTCTTGGCAATGTGGGCTCTTTTTTGGTTCCGTATGAACTTTAAAGCAGTTTTTTCCAATTCTGTGAAAAAAGTCATTGGTAGCTTAATGGGGATGGCATTGAATCTATAAATTACCTTGGGCAGTATGGCCATTTTCACAATATTGATTCTTCCTATCCATGAGCATGGTATGTTCTTCCATTTGTTTGTGTCCTCTTTTATTTCACCAAACAGTGGTTTGTAGTTCTCCTTGAAGAGGTCCTTTACATCCCTTGTAAGTTGGATTCCTAGGTATTTTAATCTCTTTGAAGCAATTGTGAATGGGAGTTCACTCATGATTTTTCTCTGTTTGTCTGTTACTGGTGTATAAGAATGCTTGTGATTTTTGCACATTGATTTTGTATCCTGAGACTTTGCTGAAGTTGCTTATCAGCTTAAGGAGATTTTGGGCTGAGATGATGGGGTTTTCTAAATATACAATCATGTCATCTGCAAACAGGGACAATTTGACTTCTTCTTTTCCTAACTGAATACTCTTTATTTCTTTCTCTTGCCTGATTGCCCTGGCCAGAACTTCCAACACTATGTTGAATAGGAGTGGTGAGAGAGGGCATCCCTGTCTTGTGCCAGTTTTCAAAGGGAATGCTTCCAGTTTTTGCCCATTCAGTATGATATTGGCTGTGGGTTTGTCATAAATAGCTCTTATTATTTTGAGATACGTTCCATCAATACTGAATTTATTGAGTATTTTTAGCATGAAGGGCTGTTGAATTTTGTCAAAGGCCTTTTCTGCATGTATTGAGATAATCATGTGGTTTTTGTCTTTGGTTCTGTTTATACGCTGGATTACGTTTATTGATTTGCATCTGTTGAACCAGGCTTGCATCCCAGGGATAAAGCCCACTTGATCATGGTGGATAAGCTTTTTGATGTGTTGCTGGATTCGGGTTGCCAGTATTTTATTGAGGTTTTTGCATCGATGTTCATCAGGGATATTGTTCTAAAATTCTCTTTTTTTGTTGTATCTCTGTCAGGTTTTGGTATCAGGATGATGTTGGCATCATAAAATGAGTTAGGAAGGATTCCTTCTGGTCCTGGACTTTTTTGGTTGGTAGGCTATTAATTATTGCCTGAATTTCAGAGCCTGCTATTGGTCTGTTCAGGGATTCAACTTCTTCCTGGTTTAGTCTTGGGAGAGTGTAAGTGTCCAGGAAATTATCAATTTCTTCTAGGTTTTCTAGTTTATTTGCATAGAGGTGTTTATAGTATTCTCTGATGGTAGCTTGTATTTCTGTGGGGTTGGTGGTGATATCCCCTTTATCATTTTTGATTGCATCTATTTGATTCTTCTCTCTTTTCTTCTTTATTAGTCTTGCTAGCAGTCTATCAATTTTGTTGATCTTTTCAAAAAACCAGCTCCCAGATTCGCTGATTTTTTGGAGGGTTTTTTGTATCTCTATCTCCTTCAGTTCTGCTCTGATCTTAGTTATTTCTTGCCTTCTACTAGCTTTTGAATGTGTTTGCTCTTGCTTCTCTAGTTCTTTTAATTGTGATTTTAGGGTGTCAATTTTAGAACTTTCCTGCTTTCTCTTGCGGGCATTTAGTACTATAAATTTCCCTCTACATACTACTTTAAATGTGTCCCAGAGATTCTAGTTTGTTGTATCTTTGATCTCATTGGTTTCAAAGAACATCTTTATTTCTGCCTTCATTTTGTTATGCACCCAGTAGTCATTCAGGAGCAGATTGTTCAGTTTCCATGTAGTCGAGTGGTTTTGATTGAATTTCTTAGTCCTGAGTTCTAGTTTGACTGCACTGTGGTCTGAGACAGTTTGTTATAATTTCTGTTCTTTTACATTTGCTGAAGTGTGCTTTACTTCCAACTATGTGGCCAATTTTGGAATAAGTGTGATGTGGTGCTGAGAAGATTGTATATTCTGTTGATTTGGGGTGGAGAGTTCTGTAGATGTCTATTAGGTCTGCTTGGTGCAGAGTTGAGTTCAATTCCTGGATATCCTTGTTAACTTTCTGTCTCGTTGATCTGTCTAATGTTGACAGTGGGGTGTTAAAGTCTCCCATTATTATTGTATGGGAGTCTAAGTCTCTTTGTAAGTCTCTAAGGACATGCTTTATGAATCTGGGTGCTCCTATATTGGGTGCATATATATTTAGGATAGTTAGCTCTTCCTGATGAATTGATCCCTTTACTGTTATGTAATGACCTTCTTTGTCTCTTTTGATCTTTGATGGTTTAAAGTCTGTTTTATCAGAGACTAGGATTGCAACTCCTGCTTTTTCTTGTTTTCCATTTGCTTGGTACATCTTCCTCCATCCCTTTATTTTGAGCCTATGTGTGTCTCTGTGTGTGAGATGGGTGTCCTGAATACAGCAAACTGATGGGTCTTGACTCTTTATCCAATTTGGCAGTCTGTGTCTTTTAATTGGACCATTTAGTCCATTAACATTTAAGGTTAATATTGTTATGTGTGAACTTGATCCTGCCATTATGATATTAGCTGGTTATTTTGCTTGCTAGTTGATGCAGTTTCTTCCTAGCATAGATGGACTTTACATTTTGACATGTTTTTGCAATGGCTGGTACCTGTTGTTCCTTTCCATGTTTAGTGCTTCCCTCAGGATCTCTTGTAGGGCAGGTCTGGTGATGACAAAATCTCTAAGCATTTGCTTGTCTATAAAGGATTTTATGTCTCCTTCACTTATGAAACTTAGTTTGGCTGGATATGAAATTCTGGGTTGAAAATTCTTTTCTTTAAGAATGTTGAATACTGGCCCCCACTCTCTTCTGGCTTGGAGCATTTCTGCCAAGAGATCTGCTATTAGTCTGATGGGCTTCCCTTTTTGTGTAACCTGACGTTTCTCTCTGGCTGCCCTTAACATTTTTTCCTCCATTTCAACTTTGGTGAATCTCACAGTTATGTGTCTTGGAGTTGCTCTTCTCGAGGAGTATCTTTGTGGTGTTCTCTGTATTTCCTGAATCTGAATTTTGGCCTGCCTTACTAGGTCGGGGAAGTTCTCCTGGATGATATCCTGCAGAGTGTTTTCCAACTTGGTTCCATTTTTCCCATCACTTTCAGACAAACCAGTCAGACGTAGGTTTGATCTTTTCACATAATCCCATATTTCTTGGAGGCTTTGTTCATTTCTTTTTACTCTGTTTTCTCTACACTTCTCTTCTTGCTTCATTTCCTTCCTTTGATCTTCAATCGCTGATACTCTTTCTTCCAGTTGATCAAGTCAGTTACTGAAGCTTGTGCATTTTTCACGTAGTTCTTGTGTTATGGTTTTCATCTGTATCAGTTCTTTTAAGGACTTCTCTACATTGGTTATGCTAGTTAGTCATTCGTCAAATATTTTTTCAAGGATTTTAGTTTCTTTGCGCTGGTTACATGGTTCCTCCTTTAGCTCTGAGAAGTTTGCTTGACTGAAGGCTTCTTCTCTCAACTCATCAAAGTCATTCTCCTTCCAGTTTTGTTCTGTTGCTGGCGATGAGCTGCGTTCCTTTGGAGGAGGAGATGTGCTCTGATTTTTTGAATTTCCAGCTTTTCTGCACTGCTTTTTCCCCATCTTTGTGCCTTTGGTCTTTGATGATGGTGACGTACTGATGGGGTTTTGGTGTGGGTGTCCTTTCTGTTTGTTAGTTTTCCTTCTAACAGTCAGGACCCTCAGCTGCAGGTCTGTTGGAGTTTGCTTGAGGTCCACTCCAGATCCTTTTTGCCTGGGTATCAGCAGTGGAGGCTGCAGAAGATAGAATATTGCAGAACAGTGAGTGTTGTTGTCTGATTCTTGCTCTGGAAGCTTCGTCTCAGGGGTGTACCCAGCTGTGTGAGGTGTGAGGTGTCGGTGTGCTCCTAGTGGGGGATGTCTCCCAGTTAGGCTACTCACGGGTCAGGGACCCACTTGAGCAGGCAGTCTGTCCATTCTCAGATCTCAACCTCTGTGCTGGGCCATCTGCTGCTCTCTTCAAAGTTGTCAGACAGAGACATTTACCTCTGCCAAGGTTTCTGCTGCTTTTTGTTTAGCTATGCCCTGTCCCCAGAGGTGGAGTCTACAGAGGCAGGCAGACCTCCTTGAGCTGTGGTGGGTTCCACCCAATTTGAGCTTCCCAGCGCCTTCCTTTACCTACTTAAGCCTCAGCAATGGCAGGCGGCCCTCCCCCAGCCTCTCTTCTGTCTTGCTGTTAGATCTCCGACTGCTGTGCTAGCAATGAGGGAGGCTCCGTGGGCATGGGACCCTCAGGCCAGGTGTGGGATATAATCTCCTTGTGTGCCGTTTGGCAAGACCCTTGGTAAAGCACAGTATTAGGGTAGGAGTTACCCAATTTTCCAGATGTTGAGTGTCTCAATTTCCTTTAGCTAGGAAAAGAAATTCCCTTCCCCCTTGTGCTTCCCAGGTGAGGTGATACCTCGCCCTGCTTCAGCTCTCGCTGGTCAGGCTGCACCCACGGACCAGCACCAACTGTCCAACACGCCCCAGTGAGATGAACCCGGTACCTCAGTTGAAAATGCAGAAATCACCTGACTGCTGTGTCACTCATGCTGCGAGCTGGAGGCTGGAGCTCTTCCTATTCAGCCATCTTGGGCACGCCCAGATCAAATTGTTTTTACATTTTCTCAAAACTACTTGATTTTCTTAATGAAAATTATTTCTATTATTATGTGAATAGTTTATTCTATAAGGAAACAAGAAAGTTTGTAAACATGGGTAAGTTAATTCTATGTACAGCAAGAGTCAGCTGAAAAGGCATTGGTCCAAGGTTAAGTCAACTGTGGAAATCTCAGGAAAGTTGAATATTTAAAGCAAAATGTTGTGTATGTTCCTTCTTATTTACCAGGATTTATACCCTATCTCCTCCAAGAGAGGTTCAAATAGAGATTAGGGTGCAGAGAAAACGTAATAATTACATGAAAAGGCAATTTAATGATGGAAAACAGTTCTCTAACCTTCCATTTAAAACACTTATGTTTACAGCATACAGACAAAAAATTCCCAAAACACGAGCATTGGATGAATCTTATAAGAGCAGCAGCCTATCTTTTGAGAGACTGTTGCCATCAACATCAGCTTGCCCCCTCTAATTAGCACCTAACTTTGTAATGTGTTCAGCTTTTTCCCCTCACAAAAGCTTATTGATTTTGGCAAAAATGCCATTATTTCAGAAAAAAGAAGAATATCAGATATTGAACCGATATAAACATTCATACAACTGGTTACTTGTTTATTCCAGTCCTCGCTCTCCAGTTATTGGGATTTGGCTGCAATTGTGAGAAACTGAATATAAAGGAAGAGGAGGCATCAATACCTATTGCACAAGCAGTCTCTTCCAATCTCGTCACTAGCAAATTGAGGGGAAAAAATAAAAATGAAAGACACCATTTCTCTAATAAGGATGTGGATTTTGAATTTAAATTCATCCATTGGAGGAGGAATAGTTGGCTTGAGAAGAGATGGAGAGTAAAGTGGAAGTACATTCTTCAGTTCAATGAGAATACTACAAAGCCCACAGGTTTTTATAGAAAAAAAAAAAAAAAAACCCAACAGAATAAAGAGCAGATAAGAGATAGTATGTTCTTTATTTAATAGGCCAGGAAGCAGAGCAGCAATTGATACATATATTCATAATTGTTTCTTTGCTATTTGACTTTAGGATATCTGGCCACAGCCTATCTTTCCCTACTGTTACCCTCTTCCCTGATACACCCGTGTGTGCTAAGAACATTGTTCTACTTGATTCCACAAACATGCCACCTGGTTTGATTTCTTAAGCTTTGCATATGTGATTCTCCATCCCACTGTTTCTACTTGCCCATCTCCAAGTCATACTTGAAGGGTTGGTTGAAATATCACTCTTCTGTGAAGTTTTTCAGATACCTTTCGACAGAAATAATTTCATGTAATCTGTGACCCCCACCATGATTTAAATATATATATTTTTAAAGACACTCATCAAATTGTAGCTAGATATTTGTGCCTATCCTTTCCACTAGACTGTGAACCTTCTGAGAACATGCAAGTATGTTAATTAACTCCTTTTCATAAAGTACTGGGTACAAAGTAGGGAACTAACTTCCTTATCTTCCACTTTCTTTCTGTCTATACACGGCAGGATGGGATTTTTCTCCCCTATCTTCTTGGTGGTAAGAAGATCTTTGTTAGTTGCAGTAAATAAACAATGACTTTGCATAACACGCATTTACCTCAAGTTATAAGAGTCATTCAGTATTAGCAAGATAAAGATTTATCTCGTTGAACTCTAAAAGATATAAAGAAACTAAGCTTTCGCACACAGTGAACTGTGGGATTCTTCCTCTACCTGACAAAAACAGAGCCTTGAATGGCATTCATGGAGTCAAGGACATTGCAAAATATCTCCAAGATAGAAATGAGATAAAGATGGATCTTGGGGAGTTGAAGAAAATGAAAAAGATCAAGGAAAAGCAGGAACTCCTGGAATTTCTTCTGAGGAGACCCCCATATGGAGGGAAAGATGATTCAGAGGAAAGACCAAACAGATCTTTTATACCATCCTCAGGACTTTGTATGTTGATGGTCATCTACAGGGTGGGTTGTTTTCTTTGGAAATGAGCTAGCTATGCCTTAGATGGGAGTCTCCCTCTCTGCGGCCCTTTCCTCTTCTTTCTACCACCCCATCATACCAAGATCCCAGCTTTGTCTTCTCCATTCCTCTCTTCTCCCCTAGGGTCCAACTACATCTTCAAGGCTCAACTCTGACTTGGTGGAGGAAGAATACTACTGTGCTTTAATAAATAAGCATAAGTCCAGCTGTTGTGGACCGATATCCTTGCTCAGCTGCTCCATATCCCTGACACTAGAAAAAGAGACAAGCTATCAGTCCAGGGAAAAAAGGCCTTGGAGTCAAAAAGCAATTTGAGTTATAGAAAATACAGTACTGTTTCTTGCACACTTGTGTTGGTGGACCATGATTCATACTTGCTAGCTTTGTACATTTTTATTTTTTTCATTATATACATATTAAGAATATGGAAAAGCATAAAAATGCCACCAATAGTTCTAACATTATTTTATCCAATTTTTGAGGTACAAAAAGTAAATAAATGGGACCGGGGGCCAGTGGCTTAAGCCTGTAATCCCAGCACTTTGGGAGGCTGAGGCGGGCAGATCATCTGAGGTCAGGAGTTCGAGACCAGCCTGGCCAACATGGAGAAATCCCGTCTCTACTAAAAATACAAAATTAGTCGGGCATGGTGGTGCATGCCTGTAATCCCAATTACTTGGGAGGCTTAGGCGGAGAATCTCTTGAACCTGGGAGGTGAAAGTTGCGGTGAGCCAAGATTGCGCCATTGCACTCCAGCCTGGGCAACAAGAGCAAAACTCCATCTCAAAAATAAATAAATAAATAAATAAAATAAATAAACAGACATTTCTTTCCTCTACTCATGCCCTCAGTTCATAACACCTTGCCATCCAATTTGTAATTCTTTTTAATCTACGTAAATATAGAAATGATATAATATGTTTATTTACTTCTGTAATTGAACAATTTAAAAATATTATTTAAGTACCGTGAGTATGGGGTACTAAAGTGGACTGCAGGAAGTGCGTGTGTGTTTGTGTGTCTAAAGGTAAACTTAATTCTTACCCTTGAGGAACTGATTAAATTGATTAACTACATGTCAGAAATACAGAAATGAAAAAGATGAAAATATTCTAGGCCGGGCACGGTGGCTCAAGCCTGTAATCCCAGCACTTTGGGAGGCCGAGACGGGCGGATCACGAGGTCAGGAGATCGAGACCATCCTGGCTAACACGGAGAAACCCCGTCTCTACTAAAAAATACAAAAAACTAGCCGGGCGAGGTGGCGGGCGTCTGTAGTCCCAGCTACTCGGGAGGCTGAGGCAGGAGAATGGCATAAACCCGGGAGGCGGAGCTTGCAGTGAGCTGAGATCCGGCCACTGTACTCCAGCCTGGGCGACAGAGCGAGACTCCGTCTCAAAAAAAAAAAAAAAAAAAAAAAAAAAAAAAGAAAATATTCTAAAAAGAAATACATAACTACACATAAACAGGTTAGCCTAAACAGAATTATTTCTTAAAAATAGGTTAAGTTTTGGGGAAAATAAATTATCTTTTTTCAAGGAGTGAGATCATGTTCTTTGCAGGGACATGGATGAAGCTGGAAGCCATTATCCTCAGCAAACTAACACAGGAACAGAAAACCAAACACCACATGCCTTCACTCATAAGTGGGAGCTGAACAATGAGAACACATGGACGCAGAGAAGGGAACAAGGCACATTGGGGCCTGTCAGGGGTGTCGGGGGAGGGAGAGCATCAGAATAAATGGCTAATGCATGCGGGGCTGAATACCTAGGCAAAGGGTTGATAGGTGCAGCAAACCACCATGGCACATGTTTACCTATGTAACAAACCTGCACATCCTGCACATGTATCCAAGAACTTAGAATAAAATAAAATTTAAAAAAATTATCTTTTTTTAAGCCCTCCAATGACATTTAGTACTTTACTTATTATACCTTTGAAGTGACTGCATTGAGTCATGCACTCAGAAATTGAATCATCTTAGATAGTATGTGGCTTTATAAAGAAAATGAAAAATATCGTTTTTTCTAAGGCCAGCTAGAGCAATCACCTCTTATCTTTTGCCCCAGTCTGCCTTCCAAGAAGTACTGTGTGAGGCCAAGCATGAAGAATGATTGGGAAAAACAAGGCCCTCCATGGTACTGGTGGGAAGTGAGTAAATACAGCAGTCTTTCATCTTATAAAACTAAATAACCTTTCCTTGCTCCCTCATGTTGGTTTAGGCTTGCTTGAGCATGAAAGGGGAATTTTCTTCTTCCTTTCAGAGTAGCATTTATGAACCTCTAAATGGAAGTCCCTCTCTGCTTCTTCACTCAGACGAGGGACCTTGCTCCCATATCCTCAGGGTGTATACTACATGGACCATGAACCACCAAGCGGGAGACACAATCCTATTTCTGGCACTGCCTCCAGACTTGCTGGGTGACCTTATATCAATCACTTACACCTCTCCATTATCCTGACCACAGGACAGCCACTGGAACATTCTCTCCTGTCTCCAATGTCACAGCCAGTCTCTTGCTGTAGGCTGCAGAACAGGACAGAGCTATGTCACTTTCAGGGGAGTCAGGCACTCAGTGACTCATTTGCTCTCATATGATTGAATTGCCTTGGAGAAATCTACCGCAGGCTCAGAAGCAGATGGTGTGATTTTTACTTTAACCAATTAAAAACAAAACAAAGCAAAACAAAATCCTGAACCCTACAACATCTCCCCAAAACACTGAGGTAAAGTTTTGTAAAATTTTAAGAGTTAGACTTTTGCTTCTCCTGGTAATACATTTTTAGTGTGAAATAAGAAAATTTTGGAGATACTTGGAATCATAAAACTTTCTGGTTAGAATACATTTTGGAATTAAGAATCAGCCAAAGAATTTTAACAAGAATATACATTCTCATACCCCAACCAAAATATGTTAATCCAGGAGGCCTAGGCGTCTGCATATTAAGAAAACTCCTCAGAAAATTCTGATGGTCAGTTAAATTTGGAAATGATGCATCAAGTACGCTAAATTAGACCTGATATCTGCTTTCAAGGTATTTGAATACTTGCAGAGTTGGGGAAATCACTAGTTAGAGAAAGAGTAAATTCTATTTTGCAGTTGCTTGGGAAATGATCAATTATTATCTCCTTTGATGAAGAACGAAAACACTACTGTGCCTCAATTGCTACTGGTAGGTGATAATATGTATTGGTTGCTCTCTGTGTCACAGATACTCTGTTATGGGGACCAGCTGTCCTGGTTTGACTGGTATTCTTCCAGTTTTAACACTAAAAGTCCTGCATCCAGGGTGGTTGAGCATTGAGGCATTTTTCATACACTGTCCCTGTTAATTCTCAAAATCAAACTAGGAGATAGATCCTCTTACTGACCTCATTTAACATTTCAGAAACTTGAGGTTCAAGTAGATAAATGAGCTTGCCCGAGTTTACTCAGCATGCAAGTTGAGAATTGGGATTAGATTCTAGAAAATTCAACTCAAGAACCCTTTTTCTTCATCACTATTCATTCCCCCATTCCTTTCAAGAGTCATTCTTACATCTTCAGTTAATGGCAGATTCACCACTGTTGGTGCAAAAGGGTCCTTTCAAAGGGTCTTATTTGGGGCTCTCTGTTGGGACCTGTTTAATACTGACCTTTCTGGGTGACAAACTTTAGTCTTGCTATCGTGCTCTGGGAATTGATATAGGGTCTTCCTCTGGATTTTTTATTCAGCCCATACTTGTTTGTAAAATAAGTATTACACGTAATGGCCTCAAAGGAGAAGATAAGCCACAACGGAGTAACTTGAGGGACTGACGTTGAGGAGGCAGGAGGCGGTTCTGCCTGGCTGTAGACTGCAGGCTGTTGGTTTAGAAAGCGTTTCTGGTGTAACTGCGTATGCACTTCAATGTTAGCTGTTTTATTTATTTTGCTACTGCTGTTATCTGTATTCTTTACCATCTATTAGTAGAACCCTCAGCTTGTCTTCTGTCTTTTGTCTGACCCTTATTGTTCCAAGAAATACTCCAGATAAACTTGAACACTGACTGAATATTTTATGATTAAGGAATTATTGCTACTTTTTGAGATAGGATAATGATCTTGAATACAGGATTCTCTTAGAGATTCATACCAAAATACTTATGGGTGAAATAATTTTCTCTGTGAATTTTCTTTAAAATAATCCAGAGGAGGAAAGGAGAAATAGCCAGGTATGTAGATGAAGCAAGATTTGCTATATATTGATAATTCCTGAAACAGGATGATGGCTATGTGGTGACGTTTTGCTGTTCTCGCTACTTTTGGTTTGTTTAAAATTTTTACAATAAAAAGTAAAAGACAAGTCCCCAAAGGAGGATCAGAGAGGAGTCCTGCTATACCTCTGGGTAATCACATTACATAATGTCACTCCAAGTGTTTTTGCTTTGATGGTCCACTTGAGATATTTTCTTTACTTAACGTGACCTTGCTCATACTGAAGAGACTTTACAAGACATTACATTAAACATGATTTTATTTTTTTTAAAGTCTATCCCATGGACATTTCCTCTGTGTGCAGAAAGTGCCAAGCCCTAGGGAAGGGGTCCGGGATAGGCTCACAGGCTTCATCACTGGCTTCTGGATTAGGACAGTGTTAGGCCAGGAATGGGCTTAACTTGAGCCAGATGGGGATGGAGTGGGGTCTAAAAGAAGGGACTTTGCTTCCGGTGTGATTGGATTTTGCTTTTGCTCAGCCTCAGGCAGGTCTCCCACATCAGATTTCCCATTCCTACCTACGGCTCATCTCATCTCTGCTTAGTAATTTTCTCTTTTTTCCATTTCTTAAAAAGTTCCTTTGCTTCTGGACACCTTATTAAAGCAACTCTCTTCTAGCTGTTAGCGTTAATAATTTGTCAGCGTTTTCTATTATACACCTCTCTCGGCTGACACTCTATTCTTAATTGGCACTATTGTAGTGGAAAAAAGACAAAAAGCTTTAGTTAATGCTGGGGACCAGACTAGGGTTTCAGTCTTAACACTGTGCATCCTGGATTAGTAGGTTTAAGTTAGTCCTGTAATTTACTTGAATATCTTTTAGTCCCAGGGAACTTCTCTGTTATTTGCAGTGAGTGCTTTGTCTACACACACTGGGACATTCAATAGTCTTGTCAGAGTTCTCGTCACTGCCTCTTTGGGACAGCATACACTACAGCAATCACTTTAACAACTGCTTTCTGTGTTAACCAACCAAAGGGAAGTCCCTTTGCTGGGGTGATTAGATTCTTCACCTAAATTCAGCCCAAGATCAATAGTTTTCCAAACGGGCCAATTCTTGGAAATATTGGAGGAAATACAAATCCTTCCAATTGGTATATTCCACAGGATAGTAACACTATAGAATATACCAACTGGAAGGATTTTTAGAAATTATCTTGTCTACTACCTTCATTTTGTGGATTGTAAAATAGGCTAGGATATTTGAATGGCTATTCAAAGTCAGAAACCTAGTTAGCACAATACAGTCTCTTGACTTCCATTTAGAAATGGATTCAGCCATTAGTATTTTTAAAATTCACTTTTTAAATAAGGATTTTCATCATAAATTAATGTGCGAGTTGAAAGAAGATACACTTCTTCAATATTTATTTTACCTTAAAGCATGTCAAATATCCCTTCATTTGCAGGTATTTTGTGAAAGCTGTCCTAATTGGATAATGGTAAGTATCATCTTTAATTTTCACTTTCTTTAAAGGAACTTGAGTGGACTAAAATGTGTAGACATTTGTTAAGCAATCTGACTGCAGAATTCTAAATTTTTAAGACTAACTCTTTTGCCATTTTGTAGTTAATAGCTAACTTAGCAATATTTTTAGCAACTCATCTTTATTGAGTCTTTCCAAAGAATTCAAGCTGTTTCTATAGAAAGAATAAGTTCTTCTCTTTATATGCACATATTTTATCAGTTACCTTAATATTTAATTAAATTATGGAGTTAAAATTATATGTACCCAGGTGGTGACAGGTTTAGAAACCAGTATTATTGGTTCTTGATAAGCGTGGTAGCTGAGGGACCCAAAAGTGTAGGTGTATACCAGGGAATTACCTATTGTCCACAAACAGGCTTTAGTCAGTAGGTTTGCAAAAGTAATCGAGAGCTTTAGTATATCTGGCTGGATGGTTATGTGGTGGCCATTTAAAACATCATTTTAAAAATAAGCACTTTTTCTACTGATTTGCTTTGTGGGCTAACGTAGGAGAACTGGTTCCAGCTTCCCCGTCTCCTGGAATCTTTGCTACCTCCCTATTCCTGGTCCTAGGGCACGTGTCCAGGAGCATAGCTTTGTAGAAAGACTGTGGGATTAGCTTACACTTCCTGCTCTGTGAAATCTCTTTCTGCTTTTAAGTACCTGGATATTTCTATTTCTATATTTCAAACTCAGTTATGTATGCATTACTTTTTGGGATCATATTTTATCCAGAACATCTATCTTTCTTTTTGGAAAGGAGAACCCATTCCCATCAGCTTAGTTCAATTGTCAGCAGTCTTCTGGAAGACCTTCCTAGTCCAAGTAATATGGATTCAGGAAGAAAGAGTTGTGATTCTTCTTGTGAAGTGTTGCAGTGGGGTCTTTGTTTGTTTTCAAGAAGGCAGACACAGGCTTCCTATCGGGGGAGTCTCCTTTGCTTATGCCCACCCAATATTAGGGGTGTCTTTGCTCTGACGTCCTCCCTAACCCCCCACATTACTCCCACATTGCCTTGGAAGTAATCCAAGTTATCACTGCTTTTTGTCTCCCTGGAAGCCAAGTTTTAATTCCACTTCCTATTATCCCATCAGTCTGTCTCCTGGACATTCTTCCTTTGATACAGAACTGTCAGGCCCCTTTGTAAAATGTAAACTTATTACAGTCCCTTTACTCACCCCGGCACTAATGTCTTGACTTCAAATAAATGCCCCGAAGCTCTGTTGGCTGGCCTTTACGGAGCAGCACATTTTTAAGTTACTTTCCATCTCCTGTCCTCTTTTACTTTGTTTAAGATGTAAAATGAGGGCAAAGAATCAGGGGCTTAACTGATGGTCTGCAATTTCCTGCTGTCTCTATACCTTTTTTATGACATTAATTCATTGCCACTTCTCTGACCTGCTGAATCTCTTCTGGATAGAAATGACTAGGAGTTAAAATAAAGTTAAAAAAATACCAATTTGATTCAATAGTCTTGTCAGAGTTCTTGTCACTGCCTCTTTGGGACAGCATACACTACTGCAATCATTTTAACAACTGCTTTCTGTGTTAAAACACATATCTTAATTACTCATCTCCTCTACCTGAAGGTTACAGTTTTGATTTAGCTTCCTTTGGTTAGAAAATAAATGACATACACTTAAAGTACTTAAAGTCATGTAAATTTCCTGCCTCTACTGACTTCTCTATTTTGTTAATTTTCTCCAAACAGATCATTATGGTACAAGTACTAAGAAAAACAACCAGTTTGAGTTTTTTGTTCTCAGCATTATCATTTGATATTCCACTGTCAGAGTTTCTCAAATGTGTAGGTAGGTTGTTTGGGCTGTAAATAACAGATGCTGATTCTAGTTCATTTAAACACACAATAACAATTTATTGGTGGATATTAGGTGCTCTGAAAATCAAGGGGAGGCCTTCAGGAAAGGGGCGGTGTGTTAATCAGTTATTGCCACAATAATGTTACATAAAAAACCACCTCAAAATTCAGAGGCTTGAAACAAGGTTGACTGTGGGTTGGTGGATCCTGGATGGGCTTGGTTCGGGTGGTAGGCTGAGTATTTGCCTCCCAAAATAGGTATTCTTGTAACATGAGAATATAACCTTAAATGGCAAACATGTAATAATTAAGCACCTAGTGATAGAAAGATTATCCTGGATTATCTAAGTGGGTCCTAAATGTATCATAACTGTCCTCATGAGAGGGAGGCAGAAGCAGATTGTCCATGGAAGGCAGTTGTGTGAGGTACGAGAGAGAGATATTTGAGAACGCCATGCTACTGGCTTTAAAGATGGAAGAAGGAGCCATGTGCCAAAGAAGGAAGCTCTACAAGCTGAAAATGGCAAGGGAACAGATTCTTCCCTAGAGTCTCTGGAGGGAGCATGGCCCTACCCACACCTTGGTTTCAGTTCGGTGGAACTTCTTTTTGGGCCTCCAAAACTGTAAGAGAATAAGTTTGTGTTATTTTGAGCTACCATCTTTGCAGTGATATGTTGGAGCAGCTGTAAGATACTAATACAGCTGTGTAGCTCTGCTTTGGGTTGCAAGTTGGCTGGTTCAGCTCCAGGCTTTGAGTTGGGTTTAGATGTGCTCCATGTGTGTACTTCCGGGGACCCTAGAAGAGGAAAGACCTTTCCTGGGCCATGCTTTTCTTGTGGCAAGTCACTGGAGCATACACATTAAGTCAAGCCACACAAGCATGTTTAAGGGCTTTGTGCATCCTCTTGGCTAATTCCTTTGACCAAAGCAAGTTACATGGCCAAGCCCAACGTCAGTGGGGCAAGGGAGGCATGGTCAGCCTACAGTGGAAGGTAGGGGTTGAGGAGAATAGATGTTAACTGAACTATAATCCAGTCAATTACCAACAGGGATCAAGTGAATTGGCAGACTTGAACCATTGCCAGGGTGATCTACCTAACACAAGGTCAGCCTCCTTGTAGTTCTTCTATATTGGGGGCTGCTACTACTGGCTCTTGGGCACAGGAGGCTGCCATTACCACTTAAAGAATTCTAAACTGCTTCTTCCTTTTTTATTTTGTTTAAATCACCTATCTAGTGTCAATGTCCTAGGTACAAACATTTGATTGACCAAATCTAGGTTATAAGTTCAGGGAAAGCAATTGTCTCAACTTTTCAACTTCTGTGTCGGGAGGTGGGGTCCTGCGTATTGCATATGAATTTTGGGGGGACACAAGCATTCAGACCACAGCAAGCAGTTTACCTTTACACCAGGGCAGCAGGTGTTGAACATCCACTGCCTGGGTTCTTCTGGGTGAGGTTCAGGTGATGAGGGCTGGTCTTCTCCTAACCTCTGACCTTTATCCTCTTGGTCTGGGTTTTGTACATTTGTGTTTTCCTTCTCTCCCTCTATATGTTAAGAAGTTTGCTCCTGCAGTGAGACCCAACATTGTAAAGGGTAGATGGGTTTATTCCATAAAGAAACTATTAGAAAACCCATTTAGGGGAAGGTTCAAGTGCAGTCTTGAATCTGGAGCTGCCAGACATTAAACTGATATTTTGATATCTAGTTGACCTATGTGTCTATTTCTTAACTGATTCCAAATTTATAATATGAGGGAGTGCAATTGGCAACCTCAAACTTGCCAACATTACTTTAAAGGGAGGCAAAGAATAAAGCTTGAAGTAGAGAGTTATCAGACACTCTCAACTCTAGTCCTATCTTATTGAGCTTGTTTCATGTTCTATAAAATAGTTTATTTTTATATACATGAATGGCTAAATGCCAAATGTCAAAAATAACCTGAGAAGGCAGATGACAAATAGTTGAGTGGTAACCACAGTGATGAGCAACCTAAGCATTTGTAGCCCTGTGAGTGGGCTCAGAGAAGCTGATTATGACAGTAGCACATTGTTGGGAGCTGGGACAGATCAGTTGCTGACTGCCACCCATGTGTTAAAGTTTCTCTACTTTTGGATTATACATTATATATTTCTGGGCAGTGCAGAGGTAGCTGAGCGGACCTCACTCCAGCTCTTTCACCATCTGGGTGCAAGGACTTTCACAGCAAGTAGTCTAGAGCAGGAAGTCATTATGGTCTTTTCAAGGTGTTAATAGTTATTTCTTTTCAGAGCAGCAGGAGGGTGGACAGAAGAACCATCAATTCAACGGTAATTCTTTCCTTTAATTTCTCCATCTTGACCCAGTCCACACTTCTTTTCAGATTTGAGTATCCTGGACAAGTCTAAGATGAAGCTCCACTTTTTTATGTGTTTGGAGAGGATGAAAGATATGAAAGCTTATCCTGAAGTGTACTTCCTCTGTAATTCAGAGAAATTAGACTTGAAAATAATTCCTCAAGCTTGTAGAGTTATGTAGACATGTCTTTAATAGGACTCTTCCAAATCAATTTTTGTAGATCAAAGCAAAGATGCAACCCAAGATTAAAGACACCTAAATAGAAAGTTAATGAAACCTTGATACAAATTACAGACATATGCAGCTACATTTATATGAGAGTGGCATGGGCACTGGATTTTATTTCCCACCCAGCATCATTTTCCAGTCTTCCGATACTAGTAATCTCATTTTTCTTAAGTGAAATCACCCCTCCTCTACCCTCATTCTGTGTGATTTGGGTGGGACTGAGTCTACTTTTTGCATATTGAGAATTGCTGCATGACCCAAATTGATCCAATGAGCTAAAATCTCATGGATTTTGATAGGACAACTGGAGGTCCTGTGTGTGGAAGGAGCAACAGAGATAAGCAAAATCAAGAGATAAGGAGAGTAACAACTAAGTACTAACAATATAAGTTGAATACCTGGGTTCAGTCATGCCTGAGGCTCTGCTGCCTCTGGACTTCTCAGGATATTTGAGCCAATGAATCCCCTCCTTTTATTCAAATTTGGTTTGGACTTTTGTTATAAATTAAGGAGCTCCCACTCATATAAAGAGCAGGCAGAAGATAAGAAAAATAAAGGCAGCCTGAAATAGCAAGTGGAAAGAGCACAAGCCTGGGTTATTAGCCCCAGTTCCATAACTAAACACTTCTGGGACTTTTTCTTTACTTGTGAAATGAAGCTAAAGTTTTTCAATGTTATTTGTTTAACCGAGGATCAAAATGATTACAGAGCCATTCAGCTAGTTTCTAGCACAGTCCTATAAGGAACAGCTGACCTATGTTCTCATTTTAGGGTTCTGTTCACAAGATTTTCTCTCACGACTAGTTTCCTTTTATGGTATTTGATTGACACTCTCCATGACCTTTGGGAATTCACATGGATAAAATGGTAATAATAGGTCATGAATGAATATTTCTTTTATGGCAGAGAAACACTTAGTATTAGATACAAGAAAAGGCAGTGAAACACTGACCCACACTTTAGACCAAGAATTGATGCATTAGAGATTTTTCTTTCTCATTATAGTCTTTGAGAAGTGTTTGAGAAGGATTTAAGTCAATTATTTATTAGATTCCCGTTGCCTGGTAGTGTGCCCACTTCACAGTGAGTACTCAATACGTGTTTAGTAAACAGTTGAATATTTGAGATTATTTCTGCTTGGATTACAGAGTCCTTCATTTAAATCAATAACATTTTCCCCCCAAAAAAGGAGCTCCCAGAAGTCTATTTCCTTTTTTATTACAAAAGAACATTTAAAAGTGGTATTTTCTTATTTATGGCCACACATTTTTTAAAAGGGATTTTATGTGTGATATAGTTATTGCATCTTTTTCTGTACATTTGGTCCCTTATTCATTTTCTTAAATTTGTTTGATTTACTTTTCATGTTTCTTTAAAAGATTAACTTTCTTCTTTCTAAAAAAGTCAATATTAATGAGATCACTTGGACTCGGGAAGGGGAACATCACACACCAGGGCCTATCACGGGGAGGGGGGAGGGGGGAGGGATTGCATTGGGAGTTATACCTGATGTAAATGACGAGTTGATGGGTGCTGACGAGTTGATGGGTGCAGCACACCAACATGGCACAAGTATACATATGTAACAAACCTGCACGTTATCCACATGTACCCTAGAACTTAAAGTATAAAAAAACAAAACAAAACAAAACAAATAAGATAAACTATTTAAAAAAAAAAAGTCAATATTATTCATGATTGAAGTTGTATTTTCTTAAATGTTAGCACATTCTACCCCCTTCCATCTTATTTGCCATGGTATTTCCTTTACCGCACAGAGAATCTGAAATAGATTTAGATATAATTGGGTCACAGATTATTAAATAACCGGCCTCTCTACTTAGTCCTGTAAAGTTTCCAGATGAAAATATATTTCCCTTTTATTTGTTCATCACTGCAGAGCATTTCTCACCTCTGAAATTAATTGAGTGGAAATTTGTTCATGATCTGAATTTATTCAGTGGTCAGTATCTCTTATTTGTAACCCTTGTTGAGGTCATTTTTAAGTCCTCAAACCGGGTTTATAAGTAGTTTTCCTCTTTTCAGCTATTTATTTTTTCATATTCCCTTCCTCTCTCATACACACTGGCCTTGAATCTCTTCAACCATTCCATTATTACAAAACTTCCTTCCTTCCTTCCTTCCTTCCTTCCTTCCTTCCTTCCTTCCTT
>NW_020257817.1:0-14954 GCF_003255815.1 Theropithecus gelada
TGGTGTGTGTGAGGTATGTGCTTTGTGTATGCTGTGTAATGTTTTTTTGTGTGTGCCTTTTTGTGTGTGTGTTTGCTTGTGTATGAAATGTGTGTGTGAGGTGTGTGTAGAGTGTGTGATACACATGTGGTGTGTGTGAGGTGTGTGCGATATGTGTGTTTTGTGTGTGGTGTGTGTGATGTGATGTTTGTGTGGTGTGTGAGGTGTATTTTCTGGGTGTGTGTGGTGGTGTGTGTGTTCTGCGTGTGAGGTGTGTGTAATATACACGTGATGTGTGAAGTATGTGCTGTGTGTGGTGGGTGATTTTTTTGTGTGTGGCTTCTGTGTTTTTGCTTGTGCGTGAAGTATGTGTGTGGTGTGTATAGAGTGTGTGATATGTGTGTGATGTATGTGTGAGATGTGTGTGATTTGTGTGTGGTGTGATGTGTGTGATGTTTGTGTGTGGTGTGTGAGGTGTTTTCTGGGTGTGTGTTTTGTGTGTGATGTGTGTGAGGTGTGTGTGGGTGTGTATGTGATGGGTGTGTGTGTGAAGTGTGTGGTGTGTATTGGGTGTGTGTGAGGCATGCAATATGTGTCGTGTGTGGTGTGTGATATGTGCAAGGTATGTGGTGTGTATGAGCTATGTGGTGTGTGGTGTGTGATATGTATTTTCTTGTGGGTGATGTGTGTCATGTGTGAGATTTTTTGTGTGTAATGTGTGTGGTGTAATATATGTTTTCGGGTTTGTGTGGTGCATGTTTTGTGTGTGGGTGTGAGGTGTGTGACTTGTGTGTCATGTGTACTTTGGTGTGTACTGCCTGTGCGTGTGTGAAGTGTGTGATGTTTGTGGTGTGTGTTGGGTGTGTGTGGTGTGTGATGCATGTGAGGTGTGTGTGATGTGTGTTTTCTGTGTGTGGTGTGGCTGGTGTGTGATATGTGTTGTGTGTGTGTTGGGTATGTGGTTCACGGTTAGGTGTGTGTGATATGTATGTTGTGTGCATGTGTGTTTGGTGTGTGGTGTGTGTGAGGTGTGTGAGATGTGTGTGTAATATGTGGGTTTTCTGGGGGTGTGTGGTGTGTTGTGTGTGTGAGGTGTGTGATATGTGTATTTGGGGTGTGTGGTGTGTGTTGGGTGTGTGATGTTTGTGTGTGTTGGGTGTGTGAGGTGTGTTGTGTGTGATAGTGTGGATGTTTGAGGCGTGTGATGGGGGTGTGTGTGAGGTGTGTGATGAGTGTGTGAGGTGTGCGATTGTGTGTTTGAGATATGTGAGGTGTGTGATGGGTATGTGTGTAGTGTGTGTTGGGTGTGTGTGACGTGTGTGGGGGATCTGTCTGAGGTGTGTGTAATGTTTTTAGGGTTATGTGGTGCGTGTGATGTGTGCAGTGTGTGAGGTGTGTGTTGGGTGTGTGTGTGTGATGCGTGTGTCGGCTGTGAGAGGAGTGTTTGATGGGTGTGTGTGTGGTGTGTGGTGTGTGTTGGGTGTATGTGTGGTGTGTGTGGTGTATGTGTGGGGTGTGTATGTCATGGGTGTGTGTGTGTGGTGTGTGGTGTTTGTTGGGTGTATGTGTGTGATGTGTGTGTTGGGTGTGTATGTCGTGGGTGTGTGTGAGGTGTGTAGTGTTTGATGGGTGTGTGTGGTGTGTGTGGTGTGTGGTGTGTGTGTTGGGTGTGTGTGTTGGGTGTGTATGTGGTGTGTGTGAGGTGTGTAGTGTTTGATGGGTGTGTGTGAGGTGTGTGGTGGGTGTGGTGTGTGTGTGTTGGGTGTGTGTGTGGGATGTGTGTATTGGGTGTGTATGTGGTGTGTGTGAGGTGTGTAGTGTTTGATGGGTGTGTGTGAGGTGTGTGGTGTGTGTGAGGTGTGTGATGTGTACTGGNGGGTGTGTGTATGGTGTGTGGTGTGTGTGTGTGGTGTGTGGTGTGTGTGGTGTGTGTGGTGTGTGGTGTGTGGTGTGTGTGTATGGTGAGTGGTGTGTGGTGTGTGTGTGGTGTGTACTGGGTGTGTGTATGTGGGCTGTGTGTGGTGTGCGTCCCGGGGCTGTGGAGTGGGCGCCCTGCGGTCGGGGCTGGCGGCGCTGCGCGGTTCTGGGCGCTCCGGGGTCCGGGGTCCGGGGTGGGGCTGGTGGGCCCGGCCCTCTGCGGGTCGCCGGGGCTGCGCGGTGCGGGGCGGGGCGCTGCTGGCTGTGGCGGGCGCCGCGCTTCCCGCCGGTCCTTGGACTGTCGCTGCCTTTGCGCCGCCCGGCGAACGCCTGCGCCCCTCCGAGGCCGCTTTCCGCGGGGTGGGCTCGGCCCGGGCGGGCGGGAAGAGCCGAGGCCGGGGCAGCTCCGGGACTGCGCAGCCTCCAGCAGCCCCTGCCCCGGTCAGCGCCGCGTCCAGGGACCCCGCGGGGCTGAGCTCCCCGCCGTGAGAAGGGGCGCAGGAGACGGCACAGGGGACGCGGCTCTGTCCCCGGCCGTGCGGGGTTCGAGGCGCCCGCAAGACGGTTCAGCCAAGGAGGCGTCAGGCGGGCGAGGAGATGGCCCAGCGGGACCTGAAAGGGCTTCGGGCTGCACGCGGAGGCGTGCGCGGCGTCGGTGCCCCCGAGAGGTGAAGCCAGCCAGGCAGGGGGGATGCGGGCAGCGCTGGGAGGGAGGGCGGGCAAAAGCCTATGGAGTCCAGAGGAGGAGGACGGCGAGAACACGGGAAAATTCCAGGTCCGGCCCCAGCACGGACCCCCGGGGTGCACCTGTTCCGCAGGGTGCCTCCCGGTGCAGTGCGCCCAGCCCCTCGGGCTGCGAGAGTTCTCTTCCTCCCTCCCCCGCCGCCTCACCTCCCTCCCCCGCCGCCTCGCCTCCCTCCCCCGCCGCCTCGCCTCCCTTCCCCCCCACCCCTCGCCTCCCTTCCCCCCCCACCCCTCGCCTCCCTTCCCCCCCCACCCCTCGCCTCTACCTCGCCTCCCTTCCCCACTACCCCTCACCTTCCTTCTTCCCCCAACTCCTTGCTTCCCTTCCCGGCTTTCCTGAGCCTTAGCAGGGAGGAGCCTCGCGACTGCAAGCCTGGTGACTCCTGCGCTGGCTCCACTCAGCTTTGGCTTCCCCTTAACCCTTTGCAGGGCTGCCTGGCCTGAGGCTCTACCTCAGTTTCCCTGACTAGTTCCACAGAACCCCAGGCAGGCCTGGGCTCCGCTCCATCTGGGACCCAGCTCTATCCGACCTCCTTTCCCTGCTCCCACCAGGACGACAACTGGGCCTCAGGAGTCCCTCTTCGCGTGGGCGGTGCCTGGAACGCCAGTCTGGACTGTGGCAAGGGGCACGGGCCCTCTTGGCAGCCTGCTTGGCGCAGCACGGCCCGCCACCGCCTCTGCCTGCCACTCTTCCAGCCGCTTCCTGCCCTGACCACAGCGGGAGGTGGCCCCCCAGCCTCCCTACTCCCCACTCTGCACAAGCCACGCCCAGGCCCACAGGGCCGCCCATGACCAAAGGAGGGCTGGGGTACGTGGCACAGGCTCCCCGTTTTGTTCTCCGAGGACGAGTCTGGGGCGCCTGGCGAGGCTCCTCGGAAGGCTCCGTGGGCTGCAGCACTGGTCAGTCTGTCTCTTCACCCTGCTCCATGCCAACATCTCCAACAAACTTCCTGCTAGAAAGCCTGGGTGGGCTCGGGACTCAGACCCAAACAAGAACCTTCTTCCCCTCCCCCGCCCCGCTTCTCATCTCTTTTGCAAGGGCAGCCTGAGTGACCAATAACCATGTGTGTCAGGTCCCACCCTTTGCTTAAAACCTCCCTGCGGAGGGAGGGGAAGCCCTAGGTCTTAAAGTACAACCCAGACTTCCCTTGGCCTGCAAGGCCCTGCAGATCCGCCCTGCCACTTCCCTTCTCCAGCCACCCTGGCTCTGTTCTAGGGATTCTCTTGGCCTGGAACATTCTCACGTAGCTGGCCCCTCTTATCTTTAGGTCTTTGCTGGAATGTTCTCTCTCTGGAAGGGCCTCCGGGAGCCCCCCACTCCAGGGGGCTCACTGACATTCTCCAGCATGATAGCCTGTTTATTTTTTTCTTGGTGCTTATGAAACTCCTTGATGTTTTGTTCACGTGGTAACTTTATTTTCTGACTCTTCTCTGGAAACTCAGCTCCACAAGGGTGAGAGCCTTCTGCGTTCTGTTGCAGTGGTGTCTCCTTGCACATGTTCATATTAAATAACATTAAGACAGCCACATGGGGACAGCAGGCACTGATGGGCCAGATCAGATACAGAATATTTCTATTATGGCAGAAAGTTCTATTGGGCAGCGCTGATGTTCCTCAGATTCTTGAATGAAGCAATGACTCAACAAGTGACCATAGCATCCTGGCACAGCACACTCATGCCCACCTGCTGGGTTGAGATTAGATTCTGGGCTGCGGATCCCAGGAGGTTTTCTAGGACTAAATTTAACCAAGTTCGAAAATGACACAGTGTGCTTCACAGCAAATGGAGAACGGAATATATCGCCTTATCTTTAAGGTGGCTCTGGACAGGTTCGATTCCCATGTCACGATGAGAGGTGAAGCCAGCTGGACTTCCTGGGTCGAGTGGGGACTTGGAGAACTTTTCTGTCTTACAAGCGGTTTGTAAAATGCACCAATCAGGCCGGGTGTGGTGGCTCACACCTGTAATCCCAGCACTCTGGGAGGCCGAGGTTGGGCAGATCACGAGGTCAGGAGATTGAGACCATCCTGGCTAACACGGTGAAACCCCGTCTGTACCAAAAATACAAAAAATTAGCCAGGTGTGGTGGCGGCGCCTGTAGTCACAGCTACTGGGGAGGCTGAGGCAGGAGAATGGTGTGAACCCGGGGGGCGGAGCTTGCAGTGAGCCGAGATCCCGCCACTCACTCCAGCCTGGGCGACAGAGCCAGACTGTGTCTTAAAACAAACAAACAAACAAACAAAAAGCAACCATCAGGGCTCAGTAAAAAGGGACCAACTGGTGCTCTGTAGCTAGCTAGAGGTTTGTAATATGCACCAATCAATGCTCTGTAAAAATGCACCAATCAGCGCTCTGTAGCTAGCTAGAGGTTTGTAATATGCACCAATCAGTGCGCTGTAAAAATGCACCAATCAGCACTCTGTAGCTAGTAGAGGTTTGTAAAATGGACCAATCAGCAGGACACGGACAGGAACAAATAATAAAAGCCAGTCACTCCAGCCAGCAGCGGCAACTCTTTAGGGTGCCCTTTCCACGCTGTGAAAGCTTTGTTCTTTTGGTCGCAATAAATCTTGCTGCTGCTCACTTTTTGGATCCTTGCCACCTTTAAGAGCTGTAACACTCACTGTGAAGGTCCACGGCTTCATTCTTGAAGTCAGCAAGACCACCAACCTACCGGAAGGAACCAACTCCGGACCCAACAAGGACACCTGGCACCCTGCTCAAAAGTCCCTCCTGTCCAGGACATCTGTCCAGGGTTCAGGGAAAGTAGCAGACTTGGGGAGGGGAGGGGAGGAGAGGAAAGGGAGAAAGAAAGGAGGGAAGAAGCAGAGAGGAAGGAGGGTAGTGGGTCCTAGGTGCCCTTCAAGTTCAGCTGGTGGCCATTGCTTTTATTCCTTGGTGAAGAGGTTAGCCTCCTCTGGGGAAGGTGGTTCCTATTTGGCTGCAGTGGGGTTCCTTCTGTTCCCTTTCCCTTACCCTTGCTGTTTTCTGCGTTTTTCAGATCTCTAGGCCCAAGTGTGTTAGGTCACCACCCCACCCAGCATACTGACTCAGAATTCACTTTCCCCCCTAAAATTCTGGCTCCTTCTGGCCCCACAGCTCCCTAACCAAACCAGAGGAAGGGTCTGGGTACCTGGGCCACACTACAGCCAGCCTGGCCTTTCCCTGGGCCCAGCGTGGGGGCTCCCAGCCAGCCTGGCCCACAGGGTACCGGGGTGCCTGTCCAGTCCCGTGCTCTGGGCTGACATTCTCTCTTTCTTCCCCCGTGAAGATCTGAAATGATCCCCTTACCTTTTTGGAAAAATTGCCTTCTAATTTTGTGTCCTCAGATAAACCATACTACTGTTTCTGTTTTGTTTTGGTTTTGTTTTCACCTGAATAATTCCCAGGATAACTTCACTTCTTCTTTCTCTCTTTTATTGCAGGAGCAGGCTGTAGAAAAATATGTATTCGATGAAAATTTGTCTCAGGCCTCTTACGAGGATTAATCTAAGAGGCTCCACAGAGGAGTGGCTGTGGTCAGAGGAATGTTTCCTCTGCTGCACTCGGTATTTTTGTGTAGAGGCTAGATGACATGTGCACATTGTGAAATACTAGAAATACAGGCCACCAGGTGAAGTCCGGAATCCTTTCTTGGGGGCATGTCTCTTTTGAGTCGGCTTGGGTTAGGAGGCTGCTGGTATGTGATCTCAGGACGTTCCCAGCAGCCTCTGCCAGACACAACTAAAGGAGAAGAAGGTAACGCCGTCTCCACGTCAGAACGCCCAAATCCTGCTCAAGCTTCCTGGCGCCACTTCCCCCTTGAAGCCTGCCCTGTCCCTGCCAATTTCCTTGAAACTCTGCTTGAACTTACATGCATCGTGTCTCCATCGTGCCCGGCAGCCGCGGTGCTGTTGTTTCTGACTCCCCTAGCTGACTGCAAATTCTTTAAGGACATCAGTCATTCTTGATTCATCATCTTGTTCCCCGTAGCATCTAGCATTAAGCAGGTTCTCAGCAAATACTTGTTAAATAAACCTATGATCAGGTATCTGAACTTCTACCAAGGCCAAACAAACGAATAAAAATGTATATATAATGCTTAAAGGCAGAGAGGAGATAAAACAAGATTGTGAGAAAGTACTGGGCCACGATCTGAAAAACTCAGAAAGAGGATACCGTTAAACAAGGAAGCTCTCCAGAGCAGCGGGGCAAGTCAGGTCAACTCAGAGCCAACCCGGGGCAGGGGGATGGGGGTGCTAATGCCCAAAGAGGGAATGGTGTTGGCACCAGTAAGAAAAATAACTGCAAAACAGAAAACCAAATACTGCATGTTCTCACTTCTAAGTGGGAACTAAACATTGGGCCTACACAGACATAAACGTGGGAGCAATGGATACTGTGGACTGCTAGAGTGGGGAGCGGAGGGGAGGAGAAGGGGGAGCATGGATTGAAAAACTACCTGTTGGGTACTATACTTGCTACCTGGGTGATGTCATCTGTATTCCAAACCTCAACATCATTCACTGTGTTAGTCTGTTTTCATGCTGCTAATAAACTCATACCTGAGACTGGGCAATTTACAAAGAAAGAGGTTTAATGGACTTATAGTTCCACGTGCCTGGGGAGGCCTCATAATCATGGCAGAAGGTAAGGAGGAGCAAGTCACATCTTACATGGATGGCAGTGGGCAAAGAGAGTCTGTGCAGGGAAACTCCCATTTTTAAAACCATCAGATCTCGGGAGACTTATTCATTATCATGAGAACAGCATGGGAAAGACCCAACCCCATGATTCAATTACTTCCCACCGGGTCGCTCCCACAACACATGGGAACTGTGGGAGCTACCAGATGAGATTTGGGTGGGGACACAGCCAAACCATGTCACTCACTACACCCATGGAACAAACCTGCACATGTGCACCCTATATCTAAAATAAAAGTTGAAATTTTTAAGAAAGAAAAAAACCTATTTCACCCCTGAAAATTCCCTTGTGACCCTTCCCAGTGAATACCACGCTCTCACCCGGATGCAACCACTGTTACGATTCCTTTCCCTATAGATTAATTTTACATGTTCTTGAAGATTCATACAAACATAATAATACATTATACGTCATCTTTGTCTTGCTCCTGATCTTAGGGGAAAAGCATCCCGTCTTTCCCCACGAAGGATGACATTCACCGCAGGGTTTTTGTGGATGGTCTTTATCAGGTTGTGAAAGTTTGTTTGTACTCCTAGTGTGCTAAGAGTTTTTAATCAAGAATGGATGTTGGATTTTGTTAAATGCTTTTTCTGCATCTGCAGTTACATATGTATTATCCTTTTATATACTATTGAATTTGATTTGTTGTAACTTTTTAAAAGAATTATTGCACTTATGTTCATGACAGCCAATGGTGTGTGGTGGTTTTGTTTTCTTTCTTGTGATATCTTTGTCACTTTTGGTGTCAGGGTAATGCTGGCCTCGTAGACTGATTTGGGAAGTAGTGCCCCTCTTCAATGTTCTGCAAGGGTTGGAGTAGGATTGGTATTATTTTTTAGTTGAATGTTTGGTAGAATTCACCAGCGACACCACATAGGCCTGGAGTTTTGCTTGTGAAAATGTTTTGAATAAAAAATTTCATTTCTTTAGTAGCAAAACGGCTATTTACATTACTTATTACTTCTCTAGTTTGCGTCTTTCAAGGGAATTATCTATTTCAATTAAGTTCTCTAATTTATTGGCATGAAGTTGTTTATTATATTTCCTAATTCTAGAAAAAGCCATAGAATCTACAGTAATATCATCTCTCTAATTCCTGCTATTATAATTTGTATCTTTGCCCTTTTTTCCTAAATCATTCCGCCAAAAGATTCATCAATTTTTGTTGATTTTATTAAATAACCAGCTTTTGGTGTCACCGATTTTTTTCCTATCGTTTTTCTATTTTTTTTTAATGTTTTTGATTTCCAGTCTGAGTTCTATTTTTTTCTTTTCTTTCACTTACTCTGAGTTTAACTTGTTTTTCTTTTTTTAGTTTCCTATGGTGAATGGCATGTTTTATTTAATTTTATTTATTTTGAGACAAGGTCTCCTTCTGTCACCCAGGCTGGAGTGCAGTGGTATAATCTTGGCTCATTGTGACTTAGACCTCCTGGGCTCAGGTGATCCTCCCACCTCAGCCTCCTGAGTAGCTGGGACTACAGGTGCATGCCACCACGTGCGGCTAATTTTTGTATTTTTCGTAGAGATGGGGTTTCACTGTGTTGCCCAGGCTGGTCTTGAACTCCTGAGCTCAAGTAATCCACCTGCTTTGGCCTCCCAAAGTGTTGGGATTACCGGTGTGAGCCACCGCGCCCGGCCGATAGGCATTTTTAAAGATGATATTCCAGCGCATGCAGGTCTCTCTCGGGTGGCCAGAACCTGCCTGTCTCCCGCCAGCCCACATGAGGTCTGAGAACTGCTCAGAGGACAACTTCCTGTCGGTTCTTTCTCTGGTCTTTTCTCCCTGCCTACCCCGTGGAGTGTCACCCTATACACATCCCAGCATAGAGTTCAGCCCATTACTCAAGGTTCCTTCTGTGCCAATGTCCAGGGCTTTCCTCTGAGTGACCTCCCCCATCTCTGACATGCTGCCTGCAACTTACAGCTGCGTCTCCCTCCTGGAACCCCAGTCTCTGTCTTCCCAGTTAGCCAGACCACCACACTCTGCCTGAGGACCCCTTCCTGCACCACTCTGTCAAATGTATTTCCAGACGGAAAGTGGTGACAACCTTGTTTGTCTCTTTTCCCTTGGAGGTCACAGTCTTTGCTGCCTCTCACTCAATGTGTAAAAACAGTTGTTAAATGATTTGTCCAGTCTTCTCACTGTTCATGCCAAAAGGGCCAGTTGGAAAAGTTATTTCATCATAGTGGAAGCAGATGTTCAATTCATTTCCATCTAGTGTAATTAGTGGGGGTTGGATTTGAATCTACCTTCTGCTTGTTCTCTGTGTGTCTTGTTTGTTCTTCCTTTCCCATCTTCTTTTAGTTTATTCAAGTAATGTGTAGTATCTGTCAATGTAAATAACAGAGAGACACTCTCTAAAGAACAAATATTTATTTGGAATAAAGTATCGCAATGGGACTGTCATAGTAAATTATATGTGTATTTAGGGAGGTAAAGGAAGACAAGGTTTTTAAAGGAACTACGAGGAGGATTATATAATTAATTGTTTTGAAGTAATTGTCTTTGGTTACAAAGATCAATAACAAGGTTGATGCCAGTCTGAGGTCGGACAGGCAATAGCTGGGCAGATGTTCCTGCAGAAGTAATTTTTTTTTCATACGGTTGTGATGGCCTTTGTACGGTTTTGCAGTCTTTTGTAATAGTTGTTGTCATCAGGCCTGCAAGCATGAGAACCCGCTCTTTATGGCCTGCCTGGCTCTGTTTGTCAGGGTTTTCTTCACATTAGCGACTTCATATTTATTCTGACAACATTCATGTATTTTAGCTCCTTGACTGGCTTTTAATCTCTTTGCTTAACCTATTGTAGTGGTTGCTCCAGAGATTGGACTATACATTCTCAACTTATCGTAAACTTAAATGACATTATGCCCCTTCACATACAATGTAAGAACCTTGAATGTTATAATTCCATCTCCCACCCTAGCCTTTTATGCTATTGTTATCATACATTTTACTTCTACTTACGTATAAATCATACGACAAACACATTTTATTGTATTATTTTGCATTTTATAGATCATACACTTTTAAAGAATTTGAGAAAAATAGCCTTTAATAATACCCGTAGACTTACCATTTGTGTGATTTCAGTCTTTCTTACGGATTTAGATTTACTTCTGGGATAATTTCCCTGCAGCCTAAAGAATTTTCTCTGACATCGTGTGTCCTGAGGATTTATGAGCAATGAATTCTCTCAGTTTTGTGTGTCCGGAAATGTCTTTGTTTTGCCTACATTTTCAAAGGACGTTATTTCTCTACGTAGAATTCTAGATTATTTTTTCCCGCACTTTAAAGATGTTTTTCAGTTGTGTTTAGCTTCTGTTCCTTCTGCTGAGATGTCAGGCATCATTATTTTTGAATGTAATATGTCTTTTATCGGGCCAGTTTTTTTTTTTTTTCCTTTTCAGAGATGTTTTTCCTTTTATATATTTTTCAAAAGTTTGACTATGTTGTGTTCTTCGTATTTATCATACTCAGGGGTTGCTGAGCTTCTTGAATCTGTGGGTTCTTATGTCAATTTTGGAAAGAAAAATGGCCGTTGTCTCATTAAATATTTCTTTTACTCCATTTCCTCTGTCCTCTCCTGAGCCTCCAGTTGTATACGTTAATATATGAGAGAACCATCTGCTATTGTCCCACTGGACTCAATGCTTCTGTTCGGTTTTTAAAATTTCTTTTTCCTTTTGTGCTTTGGAAAGTGGATATAACTTCTACTGGCCTGTGTTCAAGTTCATAATCCTTTCTTCTGCTGTGTAGAGTCTCCGGTGGAGCCTATCCAGTTAATTTCAGCACCGTATTTTTCAATTTTAGAATTTCCATCTGTTTCCTTTTTAATGTTTCGATTTCTCTGCTAAGATTTTCTGTCTTTGCCCTTCTTTTCACCCTTCTTTGTAACCCCACTGACATATTTATTTATTTATTTATTTATTTATTTATTTATTTATTGAGACGGAGTCTCTCTCGGTGGCTCATGCTGGAGTGCAATGGCACGATCTTGGCTCGCTGCAACCTCTGCCTCCCGGGTTCAAGTGATTCTCCTGCCTCAGCCTCCTGAGTAGCTGGAACTACAAGGCGTGCGCCACCACACCCGGCTAGTTCTTGTATTTTCAGTACAGATGGGGTTTTACCATGTTGGCCAGGCTAGTCTCAAACTCCTGACCTCAGGTGATCCGCCCTCCTTGGCCTCCCAAAGTGCTAGGATTACAGGCGTGAACCACTGCGCCCGGCCAGCTGACATACTTATAATAGCCACTGATATATTTATAATAGCTGCTTTAAATTGCTCATCGGCTAAATTCGACATCTAGGTGATCTACAGGTTTGTTTCTTTTATCCTGATTATGGGTCACATTTTCTGTTTTTGGGCTTGTCTGGTGTCTTTTTTTAAAAGTTATTATTGTTTTGGGAATTATGGATTTGTTGTAGAAACTGGATTACATTATCTTCCTTTTCAATGTGCTGTTTTGTTCTGGCAGGCACTTACATTGCTGGCAGGTCCTGTAGCTCTTGTGAAAGCCTGGATTTAGGGTTTGTTCGTTGGGTTCGTCATGATTCTAGGTCATAGCCTTTAGTTTTGGGACGTGGTTCTTACTCCGAAGGTGTGGTCCTGCTAGTTTTTCAGGGAGAGCCTGTAGTGTGTGCCAAAGCCTGTCTAAGTGGGACTCGAACCCGGAACTCTAAGCAGTAGGTACCTGCTGAGATGCAGCTTTTTGGATTCCAAGCTGCTGCTTTCTGCTGGGCTCCTGGGTGTCTCCTCGTGTACTCCGTGCACAGTTCATAAGTCAGCCAAGGACCCAGGGGCATTTTACACTGATTTTGTGGTTTCCTTCTTTCTTCCTGCTCTCTGGGATTGGGCTGCTCAGTTTCCAGATGGGATGGCAGCTCTGACCTTCAATCCGTGTCTCTTTAGCCCGATCACATCACTCCTTCCTGCCTGACTGCCTGTTTTGCCTTGCCGGATAGCGTCCTCCAGGGAAAGCCGGTTAAATGTGGGGCTCCTTAATGGGCTCTTTTTCTGTCCAGGATGAGGTGTGTGCCTGCTTCGGGTTGGTTTCTTGTGTCTTCAAACGGCTGCTGATTATATTCTGAGAAGGGTTTGTCGTTGCTGTTAGCAGGACTAATGTCCAGTACAAGTGAGTGACTTTCTCATGACTAGAATCAGAACCTGCCAGAGGAGCTTTGACAGATCCGAACGCTGAGTCTCCATCCCAGACAAGTTACATCAGAATTTCTGGGTATGGAAGCCCAAGCAGCAGTATTTTTAAAGCATCCCCGGTGATTTCTGTGTGTAACCAAAGCTACCAGCAGCAACACTGCGGAGGCTAAAGCAACCCCATCTTGGATGCGAGCTGTGTGAACTTCTGATTAACCTGTGTTCTGGGAATGCCTCTAAGCTCTCTACTCACACTGCTGCTGTAAATCCTGCCCTTAGGTCAAAATGCCCTTGATCAGAAATCCTACCCTTAGGCAGATTCACATAGAATTCTTACCTGTCTCTCAGGGGTCCACTTCCCTGTCCTACACATTCTTCACCTGTGGTACGTAAGCTCTGGGTCTGCAGGGTAATGGCGCAGGAATCCACCAACTTGTCCCACAGCCGCTGGGGACAGGGCTTCTGTTCGCAAGTCCCTGTTAAACATTTCTTTCTGAGAAATTGGACGTGTCAGCCTTTTTCTTTGTCCCCTCAGCTTCTCTGGACTTTGGAAATAGGTTTGCATAGAACCTGTTCACCATGGAACATTTATTGAGCCTTTATTATGTGTCAGCATTTTTCACTAACTATTTTACTGAATTCTCAGGTAGCCTTATTAGTTTCATACGAGAAAACCAAGGCTTAGGTAAGTTAAGTAAATGTCCAGTGTCACACAGTTAGAATGTTCCAAAGCCAGGATTTGCCTGTAGTCAGTCTAACTTCAGACCTCCAGTGAACACACTACACTTTATTGCCGTGCATTAGGGAGGACAGGTTCAGAGGGGAAGACCGCACATTTAGTTTTGCATGAATAGTATTTTTATAATTGGCATAGTTTATTTTACAATTATCCATATTGTCAGATAGTTGGGATACTGTCAATAGACAATATTCTGCGTAGGGTATTTTGTACATTTTGTAAATCAGTAAAGATTTACTTAGGATAAATTACTAGAAGAGGAAGTAGTTGGTAAATTGATAGGAATTTTTAAAAATCTTGGTATACTTTGCCAGACACCTTGCACAATGAACAAGAATGCTGGGTAGACCATGGTTTGGGTAACTTTTTCACTGGGAGATGCATAATAGGATTGTTTTTATTTCAACTCGCCAATCTGGACTTGGACATCTGATTTTTATTCCATCTTTCTGGCTATTGACATTGAATTTGTTGAGCCTCAGACTTGTCCTTCGGAATGTGCTTGGGCCATTGTCTGATGGGCTTCCTGGTAGGGGTAGTGCCTGGAAGAGAATGGAAGAGGGATGGCACTGTTCACACACACAAACACATCCCTCACGGAGTGAAACAGGTACTTCTGCAGCTGAGTCACAGCCACAGCCCAGCTGTCTCTTAGGCCACCTAGGAATTTCCTGGCCATGTTTACCTTTTCACAACCACCTTTCCAGAATTCCCTGTCACATTGACCTTCGGAGTGATCTCTGAGGTTGGTGAAAAAATAAGATGAGATTTTTTAAAAACATGATCCACCCTTTCTGGACTGACTGCCTTCTGGTTTGGTGGTGAAAGGGCAGGAACAGAAGAAAGTTGAACACACGGCAGGATATGTGTGAGCCTGATTTGGTTGGAGCAGGATCAAGAGAATGGATTGTTCTTAGCTCTTTCTTTTAAAAAAAATTTGTTTATGGCAGACTGATAACCTGGCATTTGTAGATATTTTCAAAACATTGTTTCAAATAGAAAATACTGTGTAAACTGAGACAAAAAGTTGATCATGCGCAGCTCTGTAATGCAATGCCCTAAATTTTTCTTCTTTTCTTTTTACTTATTATTATTATTATTATTTGAGACAGTCTTGCTCTGTCACTAGGCTGGGGTGCAGTGGCGCTATTGTAGCTCCCCGCAGCCTCAAATTCCTGGGCTGAAAAGATTCTCCTGCTTCAGACTCCCTGGTAGCTGAGATTATAGACTTGAACTACCATACCCAGCTAATTAAAAGAAATATATTTTGTAGAGATGGGGTCTCACTGTGTCACTCAGGCTGTCTTTTCCTTTTTAAAATGCTCTTTTCTGGGGAACTAGCACAAGATTGGTGGTTTCTCCAAGGCATAGCGTCACTGCATGGAAAATTTAGCGCCACTGCATGGAAAATTTAAAGCCACTGCATGGAAAATTTAGCGCCACTGCATGGAAAATTTAAAGCCACTGCATGGAAAATTTAGCGCCACTGCATGGAAAATTTAAAGCCACTGCATGGAAAATTTAGCGCCACTGCATGGAAAATTTAGCGCCACTGCATGGAAAATTTAGCGCCACTGCATGGAAAATTTAGCACCACTGCATGGAAAATTTAAAGCCACTGCATGGAAAATTTAAAGCCACTGCATGGAAAATTTAGCGCCACTGCATGGAAAATTTAAAGCCACTGCATGGAAAATTTAAAGCCACTGCATGGAAAATTTAGCGCCA
>NW_020257818.1:0-6113 GCF_003255815.1 Theropithecus gelada
ACAGGTTATGCAAGCAGCCCTTTTTTTTTTTTTTTTTTTTTTTTTTTGAGATGGACTCTTGCTCTGTTGCCCGGGCTGGAGTGCACTGGTGTGATCTTGGCTCACTGCAACCTCCGCCTCCCGGGTTCAAGCAATTCTCTGCCTCAGCCTCCCAAGTAGCTGGGATTACAGGCGCCCGCCACCACACCCAGCTAATTTTTGTATTTTTAGTAGAGACGGAGTTTCACCATTCACCATCCTGGCCAGGCTGGTCTTGAACTCCTAACCTCGTGATCCACCCGCCTCAGCCTCCCAAGGTGCTGGGATTACAGGCATGAGCCACCGCGCCCAGCCAAGCCCATTTATTATAAATAACCAGGGCTAGAGTATTAACCATGGGAATAAGTGACTGAGGTGGACTGGAAAACAAGATGATTGGAAATGAGTGGACAAGAAACTGAGGTCCAGCCTATTCGATGAATTGTCTCCATGCATCATGGAATAGCCCAGACTGATGACAGTAGGAATGGTGTAAACCCAGAGAATGAATCAGGCTTCTAAATTTTCAGGAAATGTGGGGAAAGTGACCCAGGAGATCAGCAGATTATTACAATATCCTGATAGCATGCACTTAAAAGGAGCTGAGTTTTTAGGGGATGAGCAACAGTTTGAAGTAGGCAAAGAGCAACATTACTCTGAATGCTGAGTTACAAGTGAAATGCTGAACCTACCCTTTAGTACTTTCAGAGAAGTGAGATCCACTAACTTGAAGGATCAGGAAGGGGATCATGGTAAAAGTGGCATTTATATGGACTTTGAAAGATGAAAAGAATTTTGTGAGAAATAGATTTGGAAAGATAATTCCAGGCAGAGAGAATGCTATTACCAAAGAAGGAGCTGACACTGCTCCGCCCACGCCTGGTGCTTCTGCAAATCCTCCTCCAGAGCCCGTTGCTATGGTGCTAATAGCATCCTTGGTATTACCAGAGCTGGTTAGCAGTTGGCCACCAGGTGGCAGTGCATATCTTTGCGCCATCCCTCCCAGTACTGCCCCTGGAGAAAAACTGGAAGTGAGAATTAGCATAGGTACAGCTGAGGTGGCTTGTGGACTGTGTATTTAGTTAGGCCTGAAGAAACAAAGCCCTTGGAGAAGAAGATAAATGTGGGAACATTTAGGGAGAAGATCAGGGAGAAGATAAAAGGAAAGGAAATTGCCTCAGGGCGAGAGTATAATGAGGTCTAAAAGGTAGTGGAGGGCTCTTGGAGGGAGAGCCATGTCCTCCTGGCCATTCCTTGAGGAACTAGTTGGTCAGGATAGCCACGCTGCCCTAGGCTTTACAAAACTCCGGAAATACACTCTTGGATCCAGAGGTGACAATTCATTGAATGAGGATTACCCCAACCAGCCACAGCGTGAAATCCTTGGAGAAGGTGTGTGCTGACTTGATCAGAGGCACAAAGGGAAAGAATCCCAGCTTGAAGGACCAGTTTGAATGTCAAGACTCCAAGAATCACTGCAAGAAAAACGCCTTGTGGTGAAGATTCTAGGATTTAGGATCATTTCCAGATGAGAATCCACAAATGACTCACACAGTCTTTCTGAGGTTGTTAAACAGATTGCTTCCATCAGTACTGAGTCAGGATTTCAGGCTGCTCACCACTGCACTCACTTGTCAACTATTTTCATAAACCGTAGTTGTTTAAAGAAAGAAGCAGCCTGCCGGGCGCGGTGGCTCAAGCCTGTAATCCCAGCACTTTGGGAGGCCGAGACGGGCGGATCACGAGGTCAGGAGATCGAGACCATCCTGGCTAACACGGTGAAACCCCGTCTCTACTAAAAAATACAAAAAACTAGCTGGGCGAGGTGGTGGGCGCCTGTAGTCCCAGCTACTCCGGAGGCTGAGGCAGGAGAATGGCGTGAACCCGGGAGGCGGAGCTTGCAGTGAGCTGAGATCCGGCCACCGCACTCCAGCCTGGGTGACAGAGCGAGACTGGAGTCTCAAAAAAAAAAAAAAAAAAAAAAGAAAGAAAGAAGCAGCCAAAAGGAACAACCAAAGAGAGAGGGGAGATGTGCAGATTGGCAGTGCAAGGTGAGGAATAGGCACCAGACCAACATTGAAAAGAGTTTGGAGCAATGGTCTTCTTCTTCTTCTTTTGGTTTGTTTACTCACATAATAATTTAAAAAAAAAAAAGCCAAAAAAAAAAAGAAAAGAAAACTAAACTATGTATTTCCTCTATAGTGGTTTTTGTTTTTGTTTTTGTTTTTTTGGATGAAATCTCACTCTGTCTCCCAAGCTAGAGTGCACTGGCGCAATCGCGGCTCACTGCAACCTCTGCCTTCTGGGTTCAAGCGATTCCCTCTACATGTTTTTAAGTGAAATCTAAGAAAATGTTTTATGTTGAAGTAGCTTCCAGGGATTAATTTCTGCTGTCTAGTATTTGGTATACATGCTTTCAGGACCATTGCTAGTTTTTCCAGTGCCTTTATGCAAATTAGGCAAAGGTGCCCTTCTGGGAAAAAGCAGGTTTTCTAGGAATGGTACCCATGTGTAAAGAAAAATGTGCTCCTTCCTCTAGATGAGGAGGAGAGCCTGGCCAGTGGATTGCAGGCTGTATTTTAGCCTCCACATATCCCACAAAACTGCACAACTAAGTTTCAGCCCTTCACTTGTCCCCAAAACTGTACAAACCACACACAAAAACTTTGTAGATTTTTTTTTTTTTTTTTTTTTTTTTGAGACGGAGTCTCGCTCTGTCACCCAGGCTGGAGTGCAGTGGCCGGATCTCAGCTCACTGCAAGCTCCGCCTCCCGGGTTCACGCCATTCTCCTGCCTCAGCCTCCGGAGTAGCTGGGACTACAGGCGCCTGCCACCTCGCCCGGCTAAGTTTTTTTTTGTATTTTTTAGTAGAGACGGGGTTTCACTGTGTTAGCCAGGATAGTCTCGATCTCCTGACCTCGTGATCCGCCCGTCTCGGCCTCCCAAAGTGCTGGGATTACAGGCTTGAGCCACCGCGCCCGGCCAACTTTGTAGATTTTAACTTAAAAAAAAAAAAGAAAAACCTTGGAATACAGACATAGATCATTCAGTTTATGGAAATATAAACTACATGACAAAGCTACTGTTTGTGGGCAAACCCGTGAACCAAATCTTTTGGCTTTGGAAGCAAAAAGCCTGACTTCCTTTTTCATTTCCAATAAAAATGTTAATATATGTCCCTATATCAATTATCTTCTTAATTGTTTTTACTTATTTATTTATTTATTTTTGAGACAGAGTTTCTCTCTTGTTGCCCAGGCAGGAGTGCAATGGCGCAATCTCAGTTCACCGCACCCTCCGCCTCCTGGATTCAAGGGATTCTCCTGTCTCAGCTTCCCGAGTAGGTGCCACCACGCCAGGCTACTTTTGGTATTTTTAGTATAGATGGGGTTTTGACATGTTGGCCAGGCTGGTCTGGAACCCCTGACCTCAGGTGATCCGCCCACTTCAGCCTCCCAAAGTGCTGGGATTACAGGCGTGGGCCACTGCACCATTCTAAAACAATAAACTTTATCCAGTACTACTTCAAGTGTGGTGGTTATCTACAGATGAACGACATCAGCATCTTCAGGGAGGCTGTTAGACATGCAAATTCTCAGCTGCATCCCAGACCTGCTGAGTCAGAATCTCAGCAGAATGAGATCAGGAAATCTGCATTAACAAGACTTTGAAGTGACCCTTAATGACTGCTAAAATTTTAGAAGCATCAATTGGTAAGCAAACCCTAAGCAAAGTTCCAGAGTATAAGGTGCTGCTCCATTTAATAATTTCCATCGATGCTGTCACAGTGCTCTTCCTCAGCAGTTATGCACTCTTAAATTGTTCCTCTTGCACCCTAGTAAAAGTTTAAGATAGGTTAGAGATAGTTTTTCTTTTCTTTCTTTTTTTTTTTTTTTTAGATGGAATCTCGCTCAGTTGCCGAGGGGGGTGTGCAGTGGCGCAATCTTGGCTCACTGCAAGCTCCGCCTCCCGGGTTCCCGCCATTCTCCTGTATCAGCCTCCAAGTAGCTGGGACTACAGGTGTCCGCCACCAAGCCTGGCTAATTTTTGTATTTTTAGTAGAGACGGGGTTTCACCCTGTTAGCCAGGATGGTCTCGATCTCCTGACCCCGTGATCCGCCCACCTCGGCCTCCCAAAGTGCTGGGATTACAGGCGTGAGCCACCGCGCCTGGCTGCACTTTATCTAATTTAATCCTCCTAACAGCCTATTGGGTGGAACAGAACTTTAGCAACCTCTGTTTAAGATTGTTGGATAAAATAGTGTTTTGTTTGTTTGCTTTTTAGTATAGATATGTCTCAAACATTATATGGGACATGTTTATGCTTTAAAAAGTATTCATCTTTGATCTGAAATTCAAATTTAACTGGACATCCTGTTTGTTTGCTTGTTTGTGCTAAATCTGGCAACCTTACGTATTTTTTTATCCATCATATTAAGAAGAAATTACTTTCCTTCAAAACACATCGCACAACTTTAATTTTCTAGCTAATATTATTTTGTCTTGCTACTGATGTTCAGATTGTCAGAGAAACCAAAAGGAACCAATGTTTTGGATAGTTTTCTTGTTGCTGTTTTTGAGACAGAGTTTTGCTCTGTTGCCCAGGCTGGGTTCAGTGGCCCGATCTTGGCTCAGTGCAACCTCCGCCTCCCAGATTCAAGGCATTCTCCTGCCTCACCCTCCTGAGTAGCTGGGACTACAGGCACGTGCCACCACACCCAGCTAATTTTTGTATTTTTTTAAGTAGAGACAGGGTTTCACAATGTTGGCCAGGATGGTCTCAATCTCTTGACCTCGTGATCTGCCTGCCTTGGCCTCCCAAAGTGCTAGGATTACAGGCGCGAGCCACTGCGCCCAGCCCCAATAGCTTTCACAGAAATCTACTGAAGGAACTATGGGATAAATAGCAGAAGTTTAACTTCTACTATTCCCAAATGTATCTATGAGTCTCAAATCCTCAATCCTAATTTTAATTAAGAATTGTTTACAAAAAAAAAAAAATAATTGCTTAGGTCTCTTTACAAATGAACCTTGTGAACAGACATGTTAGTGATATCTTACAATGAGAATTGTATAATTTTAGAACTAGGTATAGAACTAGAAAGAAGCTTGCAGATCACTACTGTCTGTTCCCAGAACCTAACCCTGAAACTTAAGCATGAACTGGTGTCTCCAGGCACTAGAGGACTTTGTAGACAGGGATTCTTGTACCTATTGCCTGGGGGTTGTCAACTTGCTTCAATTTTCCCCTTGTCTTGCCTATGCTCCCTTCCAGACACCTCTTCTGTTTTTCTTAGGCTTTAAATCTTATCTGTGGCTCCAAAGTGGCTGCAATAAAAGCCAAACAGGAGAAGGAGAGTGATATGGATCAATTAGAGATGAATATAAACATGCCCCCAACTTGGGGAAATCCCCTTGGTGAAAACTGTGAAAGGCCTGAGGAACAATAGTTCATTCCAACATGGCAGAGAGAGGGAAAGGTGAGACAGGCTTCTTGCAGAGGATGGACATAAAGTTATTCATAGTTATTCCAAAACCAGTAGGATTCAAGGTCAAAAATGCTAAAGAAGAAGGAGCAAATGCCAAGTTGTCAGCACTTGATCTTGCAGTGAATGCATACCCTTGCCTCTGTTGTGAAGAAAGAAACTTAGACTAGCTGAAATATTTTTTAGAAGACTTGCTCCTATGACGAGGGCAACCAGGCTTCAGAAAGTCTCTTCTCTACAAGCAGATAGCATGTATCTAGAAATGCAACAATGGCTTTAAGACATAAGAATGTGGTATCTCGCCGGGCGCGGTTTCTCAAGCCTGTAATCCCAGCACTTTGGGAGGCCGAGACGGGTGGATCACAAGGTCAGGAGATCGAGACCATCCTGGCTAACACGGTGAAACCCCATCTCTACTAAAAAAATACAAAAAACTAGCCGGGCAAGGCGGCGGGCGCCTGTAGTCCCAGCTACTCCAGAGGCTGAAGCAGGAGAATGGCATAAACCCAGGAGGCGGAGCTTGCAGTGAGCTGAGATCTGGTCACTGCATTCCAGCCTGGGTGACAGAGCCAGACTCCATCTCAAAAAAAAAAAAAAAAAAAAAAAACA
>NW_020257818.1:6213-18358 GCF_003255815.1 Theropithecus gelada
AAAAAAAAAAAAAAAAAAAAAAACGAATGTGGTGTCTCTCGGCCGGGCGCGGTGGCTCGCACCTATAATCCCAGCACTTTAGGAGGCTGAGGCAGGTGGATCACCTGAGGTCGGGAGTTCAAGACCAGCCTGACCAACATGGAGAAACCCCGTCTCTACTAAAAATACAAAATTAGCCGGGGTGGTGGTGCATGCCTGTAATCCCAGCTACTCAGGGGGTTGAGGCAGGAGAATCGCTTTAACTCGGGAGGCGGAGGTTGCGGTGAGCCAAGATCACGCCATTGCACTCCAACTTGGGCAAAATCTCAAAAAAAAAAAAAAAAGAATGTGATGTCTCTCTATGAGTATACAGAGAACAGTGCCAGGAGGGCCCAGTATATGGTAGTTGATCATTAAACGTTTATTGAATGAAAACTCCAAGGTCATATTCTGTGTTACTTTTCTTGCTTTGTCATCTATTTCTTCTTTTTTTTTTTTTGTCATAACTGTATCTATGTCTTATTTTTCCCATCTGTGTTGAGAAAAAATGAAATCAAACAAGAAATCATGAGATCTGCCTCTCAAGGAAGTCTACTGGAAAGCTGAAGTTTACATTAGATGTACTTTTGATACCTGAGCCTCTGAGCCACTGCCAGTACTTCAGTTTCAGTACTCGTTATCTCTTTGTATAATAGTCTCCTTACTAGTTTCTACAGTGTAGTCTGTAATCTCTTTAAAATCTAAATTCAATCATGTTATTACTGTGTGTAACCTACCAGCTCTCTGGGGTACTCAGAAGAAATTCCAGGCTGGGTGCGGTGGCTCAGGCCTGTAATCACAACACTTTTGGAGGCCGAGGCGGTCGGATCACCTGAGGTCAGGAGTTCGAGCCCAGCCTGGCCAACAGGGTGAAATCCTGTCTCTACTAAAAGTACAAAAATTAGCCGGGCATGGTGGCAGGCGCCTGTAATCCTAGCCGCTTGGGAGGCTGAGACAGGAGAAACGCTTGAACCTGGGAGGCGGAGGTTACAGTGAGCTGAGATTGTGCCACTGCATTGAAGACAGAGCAAGACTCTGCCTTGAAAAAAAAAAAAAAAAAAGTCCAAACTCCTTGACCTGTCATACCTGGCATGCTTGGATATTTGTGATATTATCCTGCTCTCCTTCTGGCCTCTTCTCACCCCTTGGCACACCCCACTGCAGTCAGGCTGAAATCACAAACACACCATACTCTCCTTCAAGCCCATGCTCACACTGTACCCTCAAACTATCACACTATTTAGTCTTGTCTCTCTCCGTCGTACTTTGTTAGAGTGACTACTACTTAAAGAGGAAGTCTGCCTAGACACTTTCACACCTCTGCTATCTCTTGCCTGAATTATGTGTCTCTCCCCACGTCCCCGCTTCAAGACCAGTCGTTGTGCAGCGCCTGACCCTGGGCGGCACCATTTCCATAAACCCCAACGTGCATGCAGTCAGACGCAAGCTGCACAGTCATATGCAGTGTCCCCACAGGAAGTTATGAGTCTTATACGTTTCCCGTGCTTCCTCTCGAATGGACGGTAAACACTCAGGAAAGCATGGTTGTTTCTCAGGCTTGGAAAGAACGAGAGCAGAGGAACATTTAAGCTGGACCTTGAAGGGTGTGTCAACAGACAGAAAAGGTAAATAACATATTTCAAGCAGAGAAAATCACCAAAAAAAGAATACAGAGGTAGTCTGGTGTAACTAGATTAGATAGGAGTAAGTAAACGGAAATTAAGATAAATTGTGTCAAGCCCTGAGTGCTACTTTAATGAATATGAATTTTATTCCATTGGCAGCAAGCCATTGAACAGTTTTGAGCACTACAATGATATAATCCCGTCTGTGTTTAAATGTATTTTCTACTGAGTGTTATTTTTTGCTATAAAACAAAGCATGCTTATTTTTAAATTTTTATTATTTCAAAGAAAAATCAGATAAGTGAAAGGTTCCTATAATATCACTCATTAGCGTTACTAATAGTTTGGTATAATGCTCCATTTTTTTCCTGTGCAGCACATGTACATGTGCATATGTGTTTCTGTTTTTTATTTGTTTGTTTGTTTTCAGACAGAGTTTCACTCCTGTTGCCCAGGCTGGAGTGCAATGATGTGATCTCGGCTCACCACAACCTCCGCCTCTTGGGTTCAAGCGATTCTCCTGCCTCATCCTCCTGAGTACGTGGGATTACAGGCATGTGCCAACACGGCCAGCTAATTTTTTAATATTTTTAGTAGAGACGAGGTTTCTCCATGTTGGTCAGGCTGGTTTCGAACTCTTGACCTCAGGTGATCCACCCGCATCGGCCTCCAAAAGTGTTGGGATTATAGGCGTGAGCCACCGCACCCAGTGAGTGTATGTGTTTCTGTACAATTCATTTATTTACAAGAATTAAGGGACCAGGTGTGGTGGCTCACGTCTGTAATCCCAGCACTTTGGGAGGTCAAGGTGGGCAGATCACCTGACGTCAGGAGTTTGAGAGCAGCCTGACCAACACGGCAAAACCCCATCTCTACAAAAAATACAAAAATTAGCCGAGCGTGGTGGTGTTCATCTGTAGTCCCACCTACTTGAGAGGCTGAGGCACTAGAATTGCTTGAACTGGGAGGTGGAGGTTGCAGTGAGCTGAGATCCTGCCATTGCACTCCAGCCTGCATGATAGAGCAAGACTCTGTCTCGAAAAAAAAAAAATGAATTAAGGCTGGGCACAGTGGCTCATGCCTGTAATCCCAGCACTTTGGAAAGCGGGGGCGGGTAAATCGCTTGATCTTAAGAGTTTGAGACCAGTCTGGGCAATAAAGCAAAACCCTGTCTCTACAAGAAATACACACTTCAAGACCAGGTATGATGGTGAGCATCTGTAGTCCTAGCTACTGGGGAGGCTGAGGTGGGGGAATCACTTGAGCTCTGGAAGTCGAGGCTGCAGTGAGCTGAGATCGTGCCACTGCATTCCAGCTTGCATAACACAGCAAGACCCTGTCTCAAAAAAAAAAATTAGATCATTCTAAACATACTTTTTGCCACTGCCTTTTTTGAAGTAATGCTGGGTATCTTGTATGAGGAAGCAAACCACACAAATCTTATCAACCACAGCAAAAACATGATTATGTGTGAATATACTTGCTAATAATCAACACAGAAATGATATTCTGTTTCACCTATGAGCCTGCACAATTTTTTTTTTTTTTTAAGATGGAGTCTTGCTCTGTCGCCCAGGCAGGAGTGTAGTGGCTCACTACCAGCTCCGCGTGCTGGGTTCACGCCATTCTCCTGCCTCAGCCTCCTGAGTAGCTGGAACTACAGGCGCCTGCCACCACGCCCGGCTAATTTTTTGTATTTTTAATAGAGATGGGGTTTCACCATGTTAGCCAGGATGGTCTCGATCTCCTGACCTCGTGATCCACCCGCCTTGGCCTCCCAAAGTGCTGGGATTACAGGCATGAGCCACCGCGCCCAGCCGAGCTTGCACAAATTAAACAGAGATGAATATCAGTTTCGGCGGGGCTCCAACAAAAAAAAAGATACTCTTTATATAATTATAATAGAAGGAATAAAAATTAGTTATTCAAGAGAGGGCAATTTAGCAACTCTTTTTGACATTTAAAATACATGTAACTTCGAACTAGCAATTCCATATCTACAAGTTTTTTCTACAAAATACCCTCAGAAATTCACAAAGAAATGGAGGCTAGGCACAGTGGCTCACACCTGTAATGCCAGTGTTTTGGGAGGCTGACACGGGAGGATCACTTGAACCTGAAAGTTTGAGACTAACGTGGGCAACATAGTGAGACCCTGCCTCTACTAAAAGTATAAAAATTAGCTGAGCATGGTGACACACACGTGTAATCCCAGCTACTCATGAGGCTGAGGCAGGAGAATCACTTGAACCTGGGAGGTGGAGGTTACAGTGAGTCGAGATTGTGCCACTGTACTCCATCCTAGGTTAGAGAGTGAGACTCCATCTCTAAATAAATAAATAAAAGGAATTCACAAGGATAAATGTACAAGTATGTTTATTGTAGCTTTATTTCTAATAGCAAAGCAACCTAAACAGACAATAAATTATGGGGTTCCCTACCACATTACATACCATTGTGCAGCATATCTGAATGTACTGATGTAAATAATTTCCATAATATATTGTTGGGTGAGAAAATATCAAACTACTGAAATGATATATGTGTTTATATGATGCCATTTTTGTAAAACCATACATGCACCTAAGTAGAGAGTATGTGTCTATATTCATCTACAATGTGTGTACATAATATGTGTATGTGTGCTAATATATACACATACTCAAAAGGTTTTTTTGTTTTTGTTTTTGTTTTGAGATAGGATCTTTCTCCGTTGCATAGGGTGGAGTACAGTGGTGCAATCAGGGCTTATTGCAACCTCAAACTCAAAGGCTCAAGCAGGCCGTCCCTAGTAGCCTCCCTAGTAGCTCTGGTTGCACCAGGCACAAGATAAGATTTTACTTTGTTGCCCGGGCTGTTCTTGAACTCCTGACCTCAAGTGATCCGCCTGCCTCAGCCTTCCAAAGTGCTGGGATTACAGGCATGAGTCACCACCACGTCCAGCTCGATGTTTTCAAGTCAATATATATTGTGATATTTCATTCTTTTTAATGGCTACAGAGTATTTTACTGTATGACAACACCATTGATTTATTCTACACTTTTTTGTTGTTTTTTTTGTTTGAGACGAAGTCTTGCTCTGTTGCCCAAGCTGGAGTGTAGTTCCACAATCTCAGCTCACTACCGTCTCCGCCTCCTGGGTTCAAACGATTCTCCTGCCTTAGCCTCCCAAGTAGCTGGGATTACAGATGCCCACCATCACGCCCGGCTAATTTTGTTTGTTTGTTTGTTTGTTTTTTGTTTTGGTTTTTTAGTAGGGATGGGTTTTCACCATGTTGGCCAGGCTGGTCTCAAATTCCTGACCTCAGGTGATCCACCCACATCGGCCTCCCAAAGTGCTAGCATTACAGGCATGAGCCACCACACCCAGCCAAGATAACAGTTTTTGTTGATGGATTGGATGTGGAAGGAGTGGGAAAGAGAAAAATCCTAAATAATCCTAGTTTTTGGAATTCAGTGAATAGTGATAACATTTACTGAGATGTAAAAGACTAGAAAAGTAAAAGATTTGGGAGTTTGAAAAATAAACAGAACTTCTCCTTTGGCTATGATTAATGTGAGAGGTTTTTTGACCACCCAGGTACAAATAAGACAGGCTATATATATACATGACTCTGATTGCTTCTAAGCCTTTTGGCCAAGATCAAGTGATACATAACTCTGGAAGTCGGGGGAAAGCCATCAGTGAAAAACTTACAAGACAGCCCATTATGTTTTGATAGCTCTAGTTGTCAGAAAGTTCTTCCCATTACACTAAGGTGACTATAAATGTTATATAAATTTGATGCCCATTTCCATTTGGGGTTCCTGAAAAGTACATATTTTTCTAAGCACGTCGAATATTGGAAGAGAGTTATCACATTCTCTCCCAGCATCTTTTATTTATTTATTTATTTTTGAGACAGAGTTTTGCACTTTTTGCCTAGACTGGAGTGCAATGGTGCGATCTCAGCTCACTGCAAGCTCTACCTCCCAGGTTCAAGCAATTCTCCTGCCTCAACCTCCCGAGTAGCTGGGATTACAGGTATGTACCACCGCACCCGGCTAATTTTGTATTTTTAGTAGAGATGGATTTCTCGACGTTGGTCAGGCTGGTCTCAAACTCCTGACCTCAGGTGAGCTGCCCGCCTCAGCCTCCCAAAGTGCTGGGGCCTACATCTTATATTTTCTAATCTAAACAAACAATCCTAGTTTCTCCAGCTGTCCTTCATGATCTGTTTCCAGACATGTCATCATCCTGGCTGGTCATATGCGTTTTAAGGTAGGATGCCAAGGACTAACATGGCCCAAATAACCATACATAAAATGTAGGAGTATCATCCCTCGGATTTGCTATTTCTTCAGAAATACGTTTGACTTTTATAATTTATGTTTTCCTTCTTTTTTTGTTTTTATTTTTTCGAGACACACCACCACACTCGGCTAATTTTTGTATTTTTAATACAGACAGGATTTCACCATGTTGGCCAAGCTAGTCTCAAACTTCTGACCTCCAGAGTTCTGCTGACCTTGGCCTCCCGAAGTGCTGGGATTACAGGCATGAGCCACCTTGCCAGGCCCTGTTTTCTTTCTTATTGTCATGAGTGTGTCAGGGTTCCTACCAGTGACACACAATGTCTCTTTTTCTCCTTTTTTTTTTTTTAAATGGAGTTTTGCTCTTGTTGCCCAGGCTGGAGTGCAATGCCACAATCCTGGCTCACTGCAACCTCTGCCTCCAGGGTTCAAGCGATTCTGCTGTCTCAACCTCCCAAGTCGCTGGGATTACAGGCAGGTGCCATCACGCCTGGCTAATATTTGTATTTTTAGTACAGACAAGGTTTCACCAGGTTGGCCAAGCTGGTCTTGAACTCCTGACCTCAGGTGACCCACCCTCCTTGGCCTCCCAATGTGCTGGAATTATGGGGCGTGAGCCGCCACGCCACACCTGGCTACGATGTCTCTTCTTACTTTCTTCTTATCCATTCTTGGATTTGGAAATCAAATAACCAATTGAAGCCATCAGATATTAACATTTTGCTTTGCATGTTTGGGATATTTTGTAATAATTTAAAAGGAGAGGCGGGGCCCAGTGGCTCACACCTGTAATACCAGCTGCTAGGGAGGCTGAGGCAGGAGATTGGCTGGAACCCGGAAGGCAGAGGGTTCAGTAAACCACGATTGCGCCATTGTACTCCAACGTGGGAGACAAGAGCTCCTTGTCAAAAAACACTCCACCTCAAAAAAAAAAAAAAAAAAAAAAAAAAAAGGAGAGAGAGAGAAAGTGCTTCCTTAGAGGGACCAAAGCCTTCCTATGGGTTACACTTTGAATTCTAGTGAGAAAACCGGTTTTCTTTCCTTGTTTCCTCTAGGCTATATTCAAAATAAATGAGTTTCCCAGACAGTTGAGTGTCAGATGGGTGAGGTATTTCAGCCTTTTGCAGAGGATCTCACTGGAGATTTTCTGAGATGTCTTGCTGAAATCAAGGTGCATGGTGTCTGAGGCGGTGGTTCTCAAACAGCGGTGATTTGCTCCCAGTGGACATCTGGCAATGTCTGGAGATATTTTTGTCGTCATGATTGCAGGAAAGGGATTACATCCTTCTAGTGGGGAGAGGCCAGGGATTCTGCTAAATATTCCGCAATGCATGGAACAAGCCTTTGTGACAAGTAATTGTCTGGCCCCAAATCTCAGTAATATCCATATTTAGGACTATGGGATTTCTTTGATTTTATTAACTTTATGGGAAAAAGAAAAGTTTTAAACCTAATGAAATAATTCTGCTTCCAACTAATCACTGCTCGCTCTCTCTTTTTTTTTTTTTTTTTTTTTTTTTGAGACACAGTTTTACTCTTGTTGCCCAGGCTGGAGTGCAATGGCGCCATCTTGCCTCACTGCAACCTCTGCCTCCTGGGTTCAAGCAGTTGTCCTGTTTCAACCTCCCAAATAGCTGGGATTACAGGCATGCGCCACCACACCTGGCTACTTTTGTATTTTTAGTAGAGACGGGGTTTCTCCATGTTGGTCAGGCTGGTCTCGAACTCCCAACCTCAGGTGATCCGCTCACCTCGGCCTCCCAAATTGCTGGGATTAGAGGTGTGAGCCACCATGTCCTCTTATATCACTGCTCTCTTATTGCATACAAATCGTCTGTGAATAATCTTTGTAGACTTTAGTAGGAAAATAATGAAGCACTGCTTTTTTCCACTTTTGTAAACTGAAAAGTTTATATTTTTCTGCCATCATTCTCAATCTCCATAATTTTTTTAATATTAACAGTGCCCAGTGATTAAATTTGGACAGTATGTTCATATACTGTTATTTAAAGAAAAATTATACTCTCACCATATCTCATTGCCCTCTTTGGCCTTTTGTTTCTCTTCCCCATGTTTATTCATTTGTCGCAGTTGTAAGGTTTTTCTTGAGGAGGTAAGTAATCCTGCTTTTCTTCTGTCATCTCTAAAAACTACGTAAATACAATACAACTTAAACTAGAAGCTCTGTTCTTATCTTTTAGGAACCCTAGTGAGACATGTAGCTATTTTGGAATGAGGCTATACTAATCATGTTGACTCGTTACTTATTAGTGAGAGAGATGGGGGCAGAAGTCACTGTCCTGTCACCAGGTAGATAAGAATGTGGGAGACAAAGAATGATGCTGTTCTCTGCACGTCCTCCACGTGGGGACATTGGAATCTTTTCCTGGGGCTGTGGTATTTCTTTTGTATTGACTGCAGCTGTCAGGATCAAAGAAGAACTGATGGACAAAAGTAAATAGCTTCATTCTCAGGCTACCTGAGAGGAGTAAGGTCTGATGGAGATTAAAAGATGAAAGGAGAGAAAAATTCTTTCTCAGCCATAACCAGATACAACTAAGTCACTCTTTTCACATGCTTCTGATTTTTCAAATTCTGTGTTACCACTTAGAATCTAGTGGCAAAAATGATCTTTTCCTAATGCTTTTTTAAGATAGAGAACAGTGATGTTTCCTGATCTCAATGCTTTTACATTTAGAGCTAGAGGTTTATTCAGTCAGCCAGTAATTTATTCAATTGTATATTCACTATGTCTATATGTTCCAGACCCATACATGAACCAAGGAAAGGCTCCAAAAACTTGGCAGTTTCAAGTATATATTTAAAAGAGGACTCATAAGTGAATATCTGCTTAGTAGTTGAAATGTTATATAATTTGGCCAGGCACGGTGGCTCATGCCTGTAATCCCAGCACTTTGGGAAGCCGAGGTGGGTGGATCACCTGAGGTCAGGAGTTCAAGACCAGCGTGGCCAACATGGTGAAACCCCCTCTCTACTAAAAATATAAAAAAGTAGCTGGGCATGGTGGCAGGTGCCTGTAATCCCAGCTACCCCGGAGGCTGAGGCAAGAGAATCACTTGAATCCAGGAGACGGAGGTTGCAGTGAGCCAATATTGCACCATTACACTCTAGCCTGGGCAACAAGAGCATAACTCCGTCTCAAAAAAAAAAAAAATTATATAATTTTTCACCTTTCTTCTGGAATAATGACTACTTCACATGCATGGATCACAAAGTATTTGTTTGGGCAGTGCATTTGTAGAACCCTTGAGACTGTACAGAATAAAATAGCTGGCATTCTTCTTCTTCAGCCATAAATCCACCTTCTAGAATTAGAGAACTGAGACACAGGCTTAATGATTTAAGTTTTTGCGCAGTCTGTAGCATAGTCCGTACCACAGTCTTTACTGATACCTAGGTTTTCTAACTTTCAACCTTGTGTTTGTTCTAAAAACAGAGGTGAGAGAAGATTGCTTGCAGAAAATGCTTTCTGCCATTGTACCAAGTGCATTTTTATCAAGAAAGTCTCTGAAGCAACCAAGTTGGGGTTCAGGGTTGGGGTCGAGGAAAGCAATGGAAAGGCGGGATTAGAAAAAACACAGAATGCTTGGTGAGGTGGCTTTTTTTTTTTTTTTTTTTTGAGACGGAGTCTCGCTCTGTCGCCCGGGCTGGAGTGCAGTGGCCGGATCTCAGCTCACTGCAAGCTCCGCCTCCCGGGTTTACGCCATTCTCCTGCCTCAGCCTCCCAAGTAACTGGGACTACAGGCGCCCGCCATCTCGCCCGGCTAGTTTTTTGTATTTTTTAGTAGAGACGGGGTTTCACCGTGTTCGCCAGGATGGTCTCGATCTTCTGACCTCGTGATCCACCCGTCTCGGCCTCCCAAAGTGCTGGGATTACAGGCTTGAGCCACCGCGCCCGGCCGAGGTGGCTTATACTTGTATCCCAGTACTTGAGAGGCTGAGGTGGATGGATCACCTGACATCAGGAGTTCAAGACCAGCTGACCCAACATGGTGAAACCCCGTTTCTACCAAAAATACAAAAACTAAGGCTGGGAGCGGTGGCTCACACCTGTAATCCCAGCACTTTGGGAGGCCGAGGAGGGCTGATAATGAGGTCAGGAGTTCGAGATCAGCCATGGCCAACATGGTGAAACTCCATCTCTACTAGTAATAAAAAAATTAGCTGTGTATGGTGGCGGGTGCCTGCAGTCCCAGCTACTCAGGAGACTGAGGCAGGAGAATCGCTTGAACCTGGGAGGCAGAAGTTGCAGTGAACTGAGATTGCACCACTGCACTCCAGCCTAGGCGACAGAGTGAGACTCCGTCTCCAAATAAATAAACAAATGAAATAATAATACAAAATACATAATAAATAATTTAGTTCATTCCTCACCTGAGGGCTTATACTTGAACTAGCACCAGTGGTATTCAAAGACTGTGGCAGCGTCCCCAAACTTGCTTTTCCAGCATTATATTTTACTAGACTCCTGTAAGTGCCTTATTCCTCAGCTAAACTGGTCTAAGCACCATTCCCCAGCCTTCCCACAAACTCCCTACCACCAGACATGCCCAGGCCATTCCGCCTTACTGAAATGCTCTTTTTTTATTTTCTGAGATGGAGTTTCGGCTGTTGTTGCCCAGGCTGGACTGCAATGGCATGATTTCAGCTCACTGCAACCTCTGCCTCTGGGGTTCAAGCATTTCTCCTGCCTCAGCCTCCCCAGTTGCTGGGATTACAGGTGTGTGACTCCACATTCGGCTAATTTTTGTATTTTTAGTAGAGACATGTTTCCCCATGTTGGCCAAGCTGATCTTGAACCCCTGACCTCAGGTCATCTGCCTGCCTTGGCATCCCAAAGTACTGGGATTAAAGGCGTGAGGCACCACGCCCAGCTAAAGTGCTCTTTTCTAATCTTTATCTCTTAGTCTACCCATCTTTCAAGATCCATTTCAAATACCAGCTTCAAGAAGCCTTTCTGGGTGTTTCCACATGAATAAAATCTCATGATTCTTGGCTCTTTTTTTTTGGGGGGGAGATTTTCTTACCTTGTCCCCTCCAGCACCAGATTATAACTTGAGGGTAGGGGCTTTGAGTTTCCTGCATCATACAGCAGAGCGTTGTGCATTTTGTAGGCTTTCTCCATATACATGCATATATATTTTAATTTTTTTCACCATCACCTTTAAAAAAAAACTCATTCAAATATTTCTGGATTTAGAAATCTGTTATTTCAGCCAGGCGCAGGGGCTCATGCCTGTAATCCCAGCCCTTTGGGAGGCCAAGGCAGGCAGATCACGAGATCAGGAGATCCAGAGCATCCTGGCTAACACGGTGAAACCTTGTCTCTACTAAAAATACAAAAACTAGTTGGACGTGGTGGCGGGAGCCTGTAGTCCCAGCTACTCAGGAGGCTGAGGCAGGAGAATTGCTTGAACCCAGGAGGCGGAGGTTGCAGTGAGTTGAGATCGCACCACTGCACTCTAGCCTGGGTGACAAGAGCAAAAACTCAAAAAAAAAAAAAGCTGTTATTTCTTGATTGATTTATGTGTATGTATGTAACAGTCTTGCTCTCTTGCCCAGCCTGGTGTGTACTGGCATGATCACGGCTCACTGCAACCTCAACCTCCAGGGCTTGAATGATCCTCCCACTTCATCCTCCCAAGTAGCTAGGACCAGAGGTGGGTGACCCCATGCCCGGTTAATTATTTGTATTACTTGTAGAGATGAAGTTTTGCCGTGTTGCCCAGGCTGGTCTTGAACTTCTGGACTCAAGCAATCCTCTTACCTTGGTTTCCCAAAGTGCTGCGATTACAGACATGAGCCACCGTGCCTGGCCCCTGGATGTTTTTTATCAAGATGTTGTCTTGTCCAAAGATTGAGAGGCCCAAGAACTCAGTTAAAGAATGGAATTGTAGGCCGGGCGCGGTGGCTCAAGCCTGTAATCCCAGCACTTTGGGAGGCCGAGACGGGCGGATCACGAGGTCAGGAGATCGAGACCATCCTGGCTAACACGGTGAAACCCCGTCTCTACTAAAAAATACAAAAAACTAGCCGGGCGAAGTGGCGGGCGCCTGTGGTCCCAGCTACTCGGGAGGCTGAGGCAGGAGAATGGCGTGAACCCGGGAGGCGGAGCTTGCAGTGAGCTGAGATCCGGCCACCGCACTCCAGCCTGGGCGACAGAGCCAGACTCAGTCTCAAAAAAAAAA
>NW_020257818.1:18446-18827 GCF_003255815.1 Theropithecus gelada
AGGGCAAATAATAAAAAAAAAAAAAAAAAAAAAAAAAAAAAAAAAAGAATGGAATTGCGGCCGGGCGCGGTGGCTCAAGCCTGTAATCCTAGCACTTTGGGAGGCCGAGACGGGCGGATCACGAGGTCAGAAGATCGAGACCATCCTGGCTAACACGGTGAAACCCCGTCTCTACTAAAAAATACAAAAAACTGGCCGGGCGCGGTGGCTCAAGCCTGTAATCCCAGCACTTTGGGAGGCTGAGACGGGCGGATCACGAGGTCAGGAGATCGAGACCATCCTGGCTAACACGGTGAAACCCCTTCTCTACTAAAAAGTACAAAAAACTAGCCGGGCGAGGTGGCGGGCGCCTGTAGTCCCAGCTACTCGGGAGGCTGAGGC
>NW_020257818.1:18914-24785 GCF_003255815.1 Theropithecus gelada
AAAAACTAGCCGGGCGAGGTGGCGGGCGCCTGTAGTCCCAGCTACTCGGGAGGCTGAGGCAGGAGAATGGCGTAAACCCGGGAGGCGGAGCTTGCAGTGAGCTGAGATCCGGCCACTGCACTCCAGCCCAGGCGATAGAGCCAGACTCCGTCTCAAAAAAAAAAAAAAAAAAAAAGAATGGAATTGCAGGCCGGGCGCAGTGGCTCACGCCTGTAATCCCAGCACTTTGGGAGGCCAAGGCGGGTGGATCATGAGGTCAGGAGATCGAGACCATCCTGGCTAACATGGTGAAACCCCGTCTCTACTAAAAATACAATAAATTAGCCAGACGTGGTGGTAGGCACCTGTAGTCCCAGCTACTCGGGAGGCTGAGGCAGGAGAATGGCGTGAACCCGGGAGGTGGAGCTTGCAGTGAGCCAAAATCCGGCCANGACGTGGTGGTAGGCACCTGTAGTCCCAGCTACTCGGGAGGCTGAGGCAGGAGAATGGCGTGAACCCGGGAGGTGGAGCTTGCAGTGAACCCAGATTGCACCACTGCACTCCAGCCTGGGTGACAGAGCAAGACTCTGTCTCAAAAAAAAAAAAAAAAAGAAAAGAACAGAGAATGGAATTGGAAAAAACAAAATTTTTGGCTAGGATGGGTGGAGACAAGGATGACTATGTAATACAGACTGGAAAACAGAATGGGATAGACATAAGGAGCATAAGTTGGTGGCTACCTGGGGCAAATGGAAAAAAGAAAAAAAAAAAAAACAAGAAACGGAATTGTAAAAAAAAAAAAAAAGACAATAAGACAAACTGAGATACAAATATTGAAGGAGAACAGTCAAGTCATAAGTGTTGTGTCTAAGGGACATATTCTTAGCTTTTGTTGTCCGAGGGAGGTTACGTTCTGTGCATGTCAGAAGATGACAGGCAAGAAAGGAAAGTGGGAAACAATAAGGAAGTGAAGGTAACCCCTTTATCCTCCCACTAGTTCACTCCTTGGAAATAGAAATGACTCAGGGAGGCAGATGAGGATAAATAAACACTGCCTTGAAACGGTCTCTACGCTTAGCTAGATTCTGTCTGCAGCTGCTTTCTGCAGAATCCTGCAAATTGGGTTTGTCATCTGACCGTGTCTCTCTCCTCCTGTGTCTCTACATCTATTTCAGGTCCCTGGATTTGCTCATGTCTGTTGCGTTGGTTCCTCTGCTGTGTTCCTCTAACTGTTGGTAATGCCTCCATCCATTTCTAGAAGTAAATGTGTTGATGGCATTTTATCACCTGTGTAGTTCCTCTTTTGACCGTCTCAATTCTCACCTATATCTGCGCCTATTGTTTTTACCTTAGGTCTTTTATTTTTCTTTCTGCACCCTTTTGTTTCTGCTTCTGTCACTGCCTCTCTCTACCAGCTGGCTCTCTCTGACGATGCATCCCCATAGCAACCTCTTTCTGGGGAAGAATGAGGGCAAGGAAAAGAGAGAGCTAATAGATGGGCTAAAAAAGCCAGATTGGGGTTGGAAGGTGACCTTTTGGATTGAGTCCTAGAACAGAGTACAGACAAACTATGAAGACTGATACCCGCCAAGTTACACAAAACCCTAAGAAAACACAAATTGGGAGCCCAAATCCAGTCCCTGCTGGCAAAGCTCGTTCAGCAAATCCTTTCTGTTGTAAATTAACCTGTTATCTGTTTTCCCTTCCCTGTGATTCAGATTATTCTTTCTTTCTGTTTTTAGATCTCATGATTCTTAAACATGTGTGGTTCTTTTTTTCTTTTTAAAGCTAGTCAAGTGAGGCAGTGTGAGTGGAAAAGGAACAAAGAAATTCATAACTGGTTGTGATCAATTGTAAACACCACTGTAGTCAGATCAGCCACATGTGTATTTTCTTATAAAATTTATTAGGCCGGGCGCGGTGGCTCACGCCTGTAATCCCAGCACTTTCGGAGGCTGAGGCAGGCGGATCATGAGGTCAGGAGATCGAGACCATCCTAGCTAGTACATTGAAACTTCATCTCTACTAAAAATACAAAAAAATTAACCGGGCGTGGTGGCGAGTGCCTGTAGTCCCAGCTACTCAGGAGGCTGAGGCAGAAGAATGGCGTGAACCCTGGAGGCAGAGCTTGCAGTGAACCGAGGTTACCCCACTGCACTCCAGCCTGGGCAGCAGAGTGAGACTCCGTCTCAAAAAAAAAAACAAAAAACTAAAGATATTATGACCTTAAATTGGGCATCTAAATTCTCTTTCAGTTTTTACATCTGTAAAACGGCGATAACATTATCTACTTTACTTACTTAACACTAAAGTTTGAAGGTCAACTGAAATAATATATTTTAAATATTCTTATTAAGATACCATACACATATTAAGACAAAGATGTAGCCCACTTGTTTTTGTTTAGAATTTACTATTTACTGCCAAAAAATAACAACCCAGGTCGGGTGCGGTGGCTCATGCCTGTAATCCCAGTGCTTTTGGAGGCTCAGGTGGGCGGATTACCTGAGGTCGGGAGTTCAAGACCAACCTGGTCAACATGGTGAAACTCCGTCTCTACTAAAAATTCAAAAACATTAGCCAGGCCTGGTGGTGGACGCCTATAATCCCGGCTACTTGGGAGGCTGAGGCACGAGAATCGCTTGATCCCAGGAGGTAGAGGTTGCAGTGAGCCGAGATGAGCAGCACTCTACTCCAGCCTGGGTGAGAGAGCAAGACTCCATCTCAAAAAAAAAAAAAAATTAGCAACGCAACAATCTCATTCCTAATTATACACCCAAGAGAAAATAATTCATACATTGAGCAAATGACAGGAATGTGTATAATGGCTCAAAACTGGAAACAATGATGCGTACATCAGTGGGAGAATAGATAAATTATGTTGGCATAGCCAAAGGTGGAATACTACTCAGCGATAAGAAGGAATGAACTGCCAACACCACCGTATAGTACTCGTAGACCCTATGTTCAGTGAAAAAAACATCTGAACGCAAAAAACTCTATGGTTCCATTTAAAGGTCAAGAACAACAAAGTTCATTGATGATGACAGAAGTAAAAATCATGGTTTCTAGCTGGGAGTGGTGGCTCATGCCTGTAATCCCAGCTGCTCGGGAAGCTGAGGCAGGAGAATGGCTTGAACCCTGGAGGCGGAGGTTGCAGTGAGCTGAGATCACACCACTGCCCTCCAGCCTGGGTGACAGAGCAAGACTCCGTCCCGGAAAAAAAAAAAAAAAATATATATATATATATATATATATATATATATATATATCGGTTTCTTCTGGCAAGGGCAGCTGTAGACTGGAACCAGCACAAGGAACCTTTCTGAGGAGCAAGAAATGTTAAAGAATCTAGATTTTGCCAGGCTGGGTGGCTTAAATCTGTAATCCCAGCACTTTGGGAGGCTGAGGGGGCGGATCACCTGAGGTCGGGAGTTTGAGACCAGTCTAACTAACATGGAGAAACCCTTTCTCTGGCCGGGCGCGGTGGCTCAAGCCTGTAATCCCAGCACTTTGGGAGGCTGAGACAGGTGGATCACGAGGTCAGCAGATCGAGACCATCCTGGCTAACAAGGTGAAACCCCATCTCTACTAAAAAGTACAAAACACTAGCCGGGCGAGGTGGCGGGCGCCTGTAGTCCCAGCTACTCAGGAGGCTGAGGCAGGAGAATGGCGTGAACCCAGGAGGCGGAGCTTGCAGTGAGCTGAGATCCGGCCACTGCACTCCGGCCTGGGTGACAGAGCGAGACTCCGTCTCAAAAAAAAAAAAAAAAGAAACCCAGTCTCTGCTAAAACTACAAAATTAGCTGGGCATGGTGGTGCATGCCTGTAATCCCAGCTACTTGGGAGGCTGAGGCAGGACAATCGCTTGAACCCAGGAGGTGGAGGTTGCAGTGAGCCAATTGAGCCATTGCATTCCAGCCTGGGTGACAGTGCGAGAGTCCAGCTCAAAAAAAAAAAAAAAAAAAAAAAAAAAAGCGGGGCATGGTGGTGCAAAAAAAAAAAAAAGAATCTAGATCTTGATCTAGTTAATGGTTATGCCTGTGAATAGAGATGTAAATATTCACCCAACTGTAAACTCCAGATTAGTGCATTTTTATCTGCTTTATTGTATGTGTACTTCAGTAAAGAAGAAAAAAATAAAAGACATAAATAAAGGAGGGAATCACCACTATCTATCACCTATCTATCACCACTAGAAGACATGTTTTTTTTTTCTTGAAATGTTTCCATTCTAACCGTCCCAGCACTATTAAAGACGTTCAGTTTTGTAATTGGAACATCTGATGAGCATGTGATGAGTGGATCCAGAGATTAGCCCCTCATGTAGAGTTGATGAAGATATTTCAGCTTCTAGACTTGAGTAAGATGACAGTAAAGGGAAGTGGAAACCCTGGGTCACTGGTTCAGGAAGAGGGCCAGGTTTACATCAACGTTGCAACAAATCTGGTGGTTTGTGTGTGTGTGTGTTGCTGTTTCCTTCTTTTCTTCCTTTTCACCTTTGGGTCCGTATGCCTACTTCTCTTGGATTGATTTTCCACCCTACCCCACTACACAGCATACCCTTTGGGGAGGACAGGGGTCTTTAAATTTTCTTCCACTCTCCTACTTTCCCATATTTTCTCATGTGTCTCAGTAAATTCAATGGTATGTGCTAACATTTTCTTTTATGAGTCTATTCCAGGGACTCACATCCTGTCCCCCGCCCAAGGAGCCTTCCAGTAGCCTTTACAGCTGCATTCTCAGGCTTTTGTCCACTTTTTTTGAAACAGTGCCTGTGACATTCCAACTCATCACAGCATGCCCCTCCCATGCCTCCAGGAAATTCTCCCTGTTTTCCCGCGGGCTTTCTACTCGGCAGCTATTCTGAGTCTAATGTGCTTCATTCACCCTCAGCCTTCCTCAGGAAGACATAAAAAAAAAGAACATTTATTTCTCAGGAAGGATTGGTCAGCTGACTACGTTGTCTGAGGGTCTAAAAAGATGAGGGGGTAACTCAAAGCATAAATGTTTGAGGGGATGGATACCCCGTTCTCCATGATGTGATTATTTTACATTGCATGCTTGCATTAAAACATCAGGGACCCCATAAATATATATACCTACTACATACTCACAAAAAACTTCTTCAAAATTGTTTTTAAAGGTGAAGGGGAGGGATTAGCAGAAATACATAGGTGGAGGGGAAACAAAAGTATGTGTCTTATTATATGTGCCTTCCCTTTTACATTGAGTTGCTCTAGTTTCCTGGTTATTTCTGTTTCCGTAGTGTTTGGTTCATACATGGTACTTACGGAACTATTTCACCAATATATGAAAAAGTGACTGCGTGAGGGAGAAAACCTGTAAGTCGTGATTGAAAAATGACAGGGTAACTGCTGCAAGATTCAGGGTGCTGAGGTTTCTCAGATGATGAAAATTTCTGTGCCGATTGGGGTAGTGGCAACATTGGGGCGTGTGTGTGTGTGTGTGTGAGAGAAAAGTCCACCTGCACACCTAAAAGGTTTGAATTTTATTATGTACATTTTATACATAAAATTGACTTTAAAAAAGCATCAGCGTGCTGCTCCGGCATAATGAAGGGAGTTTGTAAACACAGGCGGCTGTGTGAAAGCGTGACATGTGAAACGTGGAGTGTACGTGGGAAAGAAGAGTAAAAAAAGACCTGCAGCTAAAGAGGCAACGTGGTCGCGTGAGAGGAGGAGATGGGGATGGAGACTCACAAGGCTGAGTGAGGCTGAAAGGGACGTTTGAGGATTACTGGCCTAGCACAAAACATCTGCCCTTGAGGCGAAACCCTCTTAAAACCTTTGGTGGCTTTCCGGAGAAGACTCCGATTCCTGGTAATTGCAACGCCCTCCGGCGGGGTGGGAGTGGGAGGCGCTCGCGCTG
>NW_020257819.1:0-8298 GCF_003255815.1 Theropithecus gelada
GCATCCTGGGCAACAGAGCGAGACTCCGTCTCAAAAAAAAAAAAAAAGAATTGTGGAGACCAAAGTTCTTATTTGCAGAGGAAGCCTTCAGGTGGTAGAGTTTAGAAAGAACGGGTTGTAAAATGTTTCTTTTCAGACTTAAAGTCTGTGTTGATGTTAATGCCAGAGAGGTATAATGAGGCATGTCTGACCCCCACCTCCCATCATGTCCTGAACCAGTCTTTCAGGTTAAATTTTACAAGTGCCCTTGTTACAGGAAAGGGGTCCTGATTCAGACCCCGAGAGAGGGTTCTTGGATCTCACGCAAGAAAGAATTCAGGGTGAGTTCACAGTGCAAAGTAAAAACAAGTTTATTAAGAAAGTAAAGTAGTGAAAGTATAGCTACTCCATAGACAGAGTAGGGTGTTCCTGAAAGAGAAGGAATGCATCCACCCTGGGTACAGTGCTTGTTTATAGACAGGATAAAAAGATCATGGGGGGATGTTGCTACAAGGGTTTGTGATAATTGCAAGAATCAATATTATCATCTTTAAAGCAAAATTAGGAATGCCTTTGCTCTCCATATATTGGGATATTAGAACACTCCCAAGTCTGGGTCTGTTTAGTGAATATTATCAATCTGTTCCCTTAACCGGAAACATCTGGAGGCTAGATGCTAGGAAGGCAGCCCAGCAAGTCCCAGCCTCATTTTCCTAGCCCTCACTCAAGATGGAGTTGCTCTGGTTTGAACACCTCTGACACCCTGACTGAGGAGGAAATCCATTCAGATGGTTAGAGGGGTGTTCGAATTTTATCTTGGGTTTACATTTTTTGTGTTTTTTAGGTACCATAGTGAATGGACATAGTACGTACTTAGAAACAAACCACTTTTCCTCAGACTTTATTCCTGGAGACATCACTTTAAGCAAGAACTTTCCAAGCTTAAGGCAAAATTCTCTCTGCTGGTGTCTGTCAGATGTCAACAGAAAAAAATGGATTGAACTGGAAATTCACTGAGAATTGCTATATAGGGCTTTTATGTAGCTTTTAAATAAATAGGGAGAGGTGGAATGTGAAGCACTGGAAAGTATTATCTCTGAATATAATCTTTCCAAAAGGTCTGAATATAATCTTTCCAAAAGTTAGCACCTCAAAGAATTATACTTCCTGGAAAATGTGAATAGTTTTGCACCTCAGATTTCCTCCTGTAGTAATGGCTGGCATCTATGTGGTTTGCTCTTGTACCTACCTATGGTATGAATCATATAAACAATATGCTTCCAAAGAATGTCCATAAAGGAAACCAGAATGAAGATGAAGACTTGGGCCAGGAATAGTGGCTTATGCCTGTGATCCCAGTACTTTGGGAGGCTGAGGCAGGAGAATGGTTTGAGCCTGAGAGTTTGAGACCAGCTTGGACAACATAGGGAGACTCTGTCTCTATAAAAATAAAAAATAAAAAAAGAGATGAATACTAGCACTGTACCTGCCTTATTCACTGCCCTGTCCCTAGTACCCAGTAGAGTTGGCTGAAGATAAGTATACTTTGAGTAAGTGGATAACCTGTATACTTGATATTTGTTAATTGGTGCCTGAGATGTACATTTGGGCCATGTTGTGGTCAGGGGAGAAATCACTGGGGAAGTTGTTGAATGGAATTGACTTCCAGCAGAGGAACAGGAGTTCATAGTCCCAATTCTCTTTAAATAGTCACTAAATGGGATAAAGAACTCTTAAGTAAATTTTATTTGTCAAGCTCCTTTTCAAAAATTACAAAAGAATACATATATTACTCAGGCAAGTTGCTTTACTGAATAGATCATGGGCAACTCTCCAATTCAGTAGATACAAGTATAACATTGTTTCTTTTTTAATAGCTGCATAATACTTATTCCATGTTCTGGGCAAGATGTTAATGACATTTAAGATGTTTCTACCTTGTTGTTTTTATTGGTGTTTTTGCTACTACAAACCAGAAAAAGAAAAAGTCTTATATATGTATATATACCCTTATATACTGGTGCTTTTGTTTTCTGATTTTAGGATTAGGATTTCTGTTGCAAAGGGTATACATGTGTTAATCTTAATAGCTACTGCTGGATCACTTTTCAGAAGGTTGTAATAGTTCACACTTCTGCCAGCAACATATCAGATTGTTCCTTTGTCTACATCTCTACCATCCCTGAACGTTATGCTCTAGTTTTTCTCAATCTAGATTTTTTTTTTTTGAGACAAAGTCTCACTGTCGCCCAGGCTAGAGTGCAATGGTGCCATCTCGGCTCACTGCAACCTCTGCCTCCAGGGTTCAAGAAATTCTCCTGCCTCAGCCTTCCATGTAGCTAGAATTATAGGCATGTGTCACCACACTTGGCTAATTTTGTATTTTTAGTAGAGACTGGGTTTCTCCATGTTGGTCAGGCTGGTCTTAAACTCCCGACGCAGGTGATCTGCCTGCCTCAGCCTCCCAAAGTGCTGGGATTACAGGTGTGAGCTACCGCGCCCGGCCCAATCTAGATTTTTTTTAAAAATTATATCCCTTGTTGTTTTACTGTACATTTCCTTGTCCACCAGTGAGGTTGAGTCTGTTGTCATGTCTACTAGCTATCTAGATTTCCTCTTACGAATTGCCTGTGCACATCCTATACCTCCCTTTTCTCTTGGATGATTTATGATTTTCTTATTGATTTATAAAAGCTTTTTGAATTATAGGAATTTAAAATCTATTATGTATTATAGTTTATTGCTTTTTTTACTTTGTTAATGATTTTTCTTCAGAAAAAATTTCAATTTTTTTATATTTAAATATGTCAATCTTAGGCTTTTATTTGAGGTTTCCTGATTCTTTTTAGATCTCTAAAACCATTCTGTTTTGGGTTTTTCTGTTTGTTTTTGGCATTAACATTAAATCTGTAACCTACTAGGAATTTGTATAGAGTATAAGTCAGGAATCTAATTTCCCTTTTTTGGTAGTTAGAAAATGTCACTGAAATGTATATACTACATTTATGCTTGGACCACAAAGTTAACCTTATATCCATTAATTTGATATTTATCACTGGATGGAGGGTTAGGAATTAGATATAGGACATCTCTCACCTGAAAAGTGACCAAATTACAAAAGCTTGTATACATTTCTGATTTGCAATGCTGAATTTTTATGTCTCTGTGATGTTGAAGAACAGAACATAGACTTTTTTCCAGTTCTAAAGGCATACATACTTTGCTGATACCTGAATCAGAATCTCATAAATGTTCTCATACTGCATTGTTTCTGTATCCCTTTAATCTCTGTTAATTTGAAGCGGGGAGACCTTAGAACACTCGAGTGGTAATCCTGGCACCAGCAGGAACTAGGAGCTGCTGGAGGACCTGGAGCTAGGTTGTCTCCCACACCTCTGTCTTTCCTTTAGATGACGTGCCCCGTGGTCTGTGGGCAGTGGACTGGCTCTCCCAGTCAAGTTGGAAGCTTTCATTTCTTCACTTTCTGTCCCTGTCCAGCTTTGTGATCATGTGTAACCAAAACAGTTTAAAATTTTTAGGCTGTATTGGCTGGGTGCGGTGGCTCATGCCTGTAATCCCAGCACTTTGGGAGGCCAAGGCGGGTGGATCACAAGGTCAGGAGTTCAAGACCAGCCTGACCAACATGGTGAAACCTTGTCTCTACTAAAAATACAAAAATTAGCTGGGTGTGGTGGTGCATGCCTGTAGTCCCAGCTACTCAGGAGCCTGAGGCAGAAGAATTTTTTTGTTTTGATTTTGAACATAGGTTGGTTGGTTTTAAGCTTTAGCTTTTTAAATAGGTAACATATGCACATGTAAAAAAATCAACAATTAGAAAACCATATACAGTAAAAAAAAAAAAACAAGTTTCCTTCCCTTCCTTGATATCAGCTATCCAATTCCCCTTTTTAGCATCTCCCATTTTTAGGAGACATCTTTGTTAAATTTGGCCAGGCACGGTGGCTCACACCTGTAATTCCAGCACTTTGAGAAGCTGAAGCAGGAAGATGGCTTGAGCCCAGGTGTTTGAGACCAGCCTGGGCAACATACTGAGACCCCATCTCTACAAAAAATTTAAAAATTAGCTAGGTGTGCTAGCACATGCCTGTAGTCCCATCTACTCGAGGCAGCACCTAAGGTGGGAGGTTTGCTTGAGCCTAGGAAGTTGAGGTTGCAGTGAGCCATGATTGTGCCACTGCACTCCAGCCTGGGTGACAGAATAAGACCCTGTCTCAATTAAAAAAAAAAAAAAATCCTGGATAATAAATATTTCAGGCTTTGTGTGCCACATTGCCTCTGTCACAGCTATGCAACTTTGCCATTGTAGCCTAAAAGCAGCCACAGATTATGTGAAGATGAATGAGCCTTGCCATATTCTGATAAAACTTTAATGAAGAAGAAGATAGGAGCAAGCCAGACTTGCCCATGAGCTGAAGTTTGCCACAAACTTCTGATCTAGAATAATCCTACTCATCTACAGTAGTCTTTTCTCTGTCTCTCTCTTTCTCTCTCTCTGTCTCTCTTGAAGTGTCTAAGTCAGTGTTGTTATAGAATGCCTTACTTCCTACTTATTCATTTTGTCATTCAACTTTTTTTTGTTCCTCTGTTTCCTGTAAGATGAAAGGTAAGTCTAGAGATTTCATTAGATTCACATTAAACATTGTTGTCAAGAATTGTTTGTGGGTGAATTTTTTAACAAGTTTTGCCCAAGGGGAAGAAGGAGAGATTTTTAGAGTATAGAGATTTATGGATGATACTCAAGTGTATAAGGGATCCAGCATCTGAGAAAGGTGTGACCAAAACAGAGGGAGTGACAGAAAATATTCTTAGGTCCTAGAGACTAGAAGAATTTTAGTTTTCATGGAGCTATTCCTGTCTGTTGACCACTCATCAATGAACACATTGCAGAGTACTCAGTCTGATTGGCTACTGAAATTCTGGCTTCTAAAAAATTTAATTAAACATCTTTCTGTTTTCTCCTAATTAAAGCAATTCTTAAAACTTTGGTTCCTGGGTTTTTGTACTGTTTTGTTTTTCTTCATAGGGTCAGCTCTAAACACAACTTCCATTGTCATAAGTCAGGGGAGCACATGGCTTACACAATGACTTCTCAATTCATTATTAAATACAGTTGACCTTTAAGCAACAAAGGGGTTAAGGGACACCAACTCCCCCACCCCCAGCATAGTCAAAAATCTACATATAATTTTGACTACTCAAAAACTTAACTACTATTGCTACTTAACTACTAATAGCCAGTAGTTAAGTTCTAACCAGAAGCCTTACATAACAGATGATTAACACTTATCTTTTATGTATTATGTATTATATATACTATAATAAAGTGAGCTAAAGAAAGTGTTATTTAGAAAATCATAAGGAGGCCGGGCGCGGTGGCTCATGCCTGTAAGCCCAGCACTTTGGGAGGCCGAGGCAGGCGTATCATAAGGTCAGGAGGTCGAGACCATCCTGGCTAACACGGTGAAACCCTGTCTCTACCAAAAATACAAAAAATTAGCCGGGTGTGGTGGTGGGCGCCTGTAGTCCCAGCTACTCGGGAGGCTGAGGCAGGAGAATGCTGTGAACCCGGGAGGCGGAGCTTGCAGTGAACTGAGATTTGTACCCACTGCACTCCAGCCTGGGTGATAGAGCAAGACTCAAAAAAAAAAAAAAAAAAGGAGAAAATATATTTACTATTCATTAAGTAGAAGTAGATCGTCATAAAGCTCTTTATCCTCATCCTTCACATTGAGGAGGAAGAAGGGTTGATCTTACTGTTGTAGGGGTGGCAGGGGGTAAGAAAATTTGTGTATAAATGAACCCATGCAGTTCACACTCATATTGTTCAAGGGTCAACTGTATTTCATTTTGTGACTTCTCAAAAAGGCTCATTTGGTCTTTTTTTGTAATGAGGTAAAAATATGTCACCATCAGTTGCTTTCTGAATGGTTTTTTGTTCTCTACATGAGGACTATTATTTGTATAACATGTCTTAGTAGTATTCTTTTAAATGCTTTACATAGGCTCCATGACTGTTCTAACTGGCCTACATCTAGATTAGACAAACCGAGACTTATATTTAAAGGGTTGTTCTTTTGGTATCCTTTTCCAAGCACAGACTTTAGGGAAACCTAAGTAGGAAAAATGACATCGGAATAATTCCACTAGTCACCTGCCAGAAAACAAAAGGAAAGGGAATAAGTCTACTGGTCATTAATAATTAGGGCCTTTCATCTGTGCAGTTAAAAGAGCTATAAAAATATTATCTCATAATTCTCAAATGGCCCTCTGAAGTGAGCGGGCAAATAACTATAACCCTAATTACAGAAGTAGTTTGTGGTCTTTAAGAGGTTAGAAGCTCCTTCACATAGAGTTAAAAGCAAAGGTGGGACAAATTTTAAAAACTTTCTGAATCTTTCTAGCCCTCTCTAAGTCCACAGTTGCTGTTCTTAGAACTATAAGGACTGTTGCCTGGTGCGGTGGCTCACGTCTGTAATCCCAGCACTTTGGGAGGCTGAGATGGGCGGATCACCAGGTCAGGAGATCGACACCATCCTGGCTAACACGGCGAAACCGCAGCTCTACTAAAAATAGAAAAAATTAGCCGGGCATGGTAGTGGGCACCTGTAGTCCCAGCTACTCGGGAGGCTGAGGCAGGAGAATGGCGTGAACCCGGGAGGCGGAGCTTGCAGTGAGCCGAGATCGCACCACTGCACTCCAGCCTGGGCGACAGAGCGAGACTCCTTCTCAAGAAAAAAAAAAAAATTCCCTTTTGTTCCTGTTAGTGCCCTTCATGTTTGACTAAGCATTTCTGGTAGGTGCTTGATAAATACTTAATGATAATGGCCCGTCTCATCAAAAATATTTAAGACTTTATAAAAAGAAATGGACACACTACCATTTATTATTTATAAACTAAATGTCCTCAATGTGAATAGTGCCTTGTTCTTAAATGTTCCCCAGAACTAGACAGTGAACCTAGGATCCAAAACTTATTTTGGGTACAGGTTGCTTACATTGTTAACTCTTTAATAAAGATAATTTCTGTATGTAAAACAGCAGTCTAATATTGGAAGAATTTCTTTTTTGTTTTTGCTTTTTTTAAATTTGAGATGGAGTCTCCCTCTGTTGCCCAGACTGGAGTGCAATGGTGCGATCTCAGCTCACTGCAGCCTCTGCCTCTCAAGTAGCTGGGATTACAAGCGTGTGCCACCATGCCCAGCTAATTTTTGTATTTTTGGTAGAGACAGGGTTTCACTATGTAGGCCAGACTGGTCTCAAACTCCTGACCTCAAGTGATTCGCCTGCCTTGGCCTCCCAAAGTGCTGAATTACAGGTGTGAGCCACTGCACGCGGCCTAATATTGGAAGAATTTCTGAATAATGTTCTCCAAACAGCAAAATGTGTTTTTAAAGCTTCAACAAAATTACTGAATGAAAATATATGTCAGTCTTTCTGAAATTCTTCATAATTATTGTTCACATACGCTAACGTTTTAATGATTTGGAGGTAGAGTCTGTCAGGGTCATGGCTGCTTCAGGATTTATCAAAGAAAGGACTGAATGCAAATGGAGGGTAGATAATAAATCCTCATATTAGAAAACTCTACTTGACATACTTGTAGAAAAACAGGACCCAATGTTATTTTCAAACACTCTTCTGAGATAAAGGTATTTTCCTATTAAAAACCTTGATAAGCAGGGCGCAGTGGCTCATGCCTGTAATCCCAGGAGTTTGAGACCAGCCTGGCCAACATGACAAAACCCGTCTCTACTAAAAGTACAAAAATTAGCTGGGCATGGTGGCAGGAGCCGGTAATCCCAGCTACCCGAGAGGCTGAGGCAGAAGAATCACTTGAACCTAGGAGGCGGAGATTGCAGTGAGCTGAGATCCTGCTATTGCACTCCAGCCTGGGCAACAAGAGTGAAACTCCATCTCAAACAACAACAACAACAAAAAAAAAAACCTTGATAAATTTCATAAAAATGCCTTCTGATGCATCCAACATATGTTAGTACGGAGATAATATCCGTGTTTTCTAATGAGAAATTGGAGACCCTTTGCCTTACTCTCAAAATTCATTAAAATATAGTCTATACTCACTGTCTCTACTTTTTCACTTCCCATTCACTCCTGAGTCTCAGGGGTAACCATCTTCCTCGCGCTGTTTTTCTTGAACTGTTCTGGCAAAAGTCATGAGTAACATTTAAACTACCAGAGCCCACATCCTCTTTTATTTCTCATTCCAATTCACTTATATTTGAAACTTTGATCTCTCCTTCCTCTTTTGTTTTTTTTTTTTTTTTTTTTTTTTTTTGA